>NW_018742348.1:0-34826 GCF_001683475.1 Chenopodium quinoa
CAAACACATTCAAACAAAGCTAATTGAATCAACTGAAAGTCAAATACATTCAACAAAGCAAATTGAATCAAATGAAAGTGAAACACATTCAACTAAAGCTAATTGAATCAAATGAAAGTCAAACATATTCAAACAAAGCTATTTTAAATCAAATGAATGTCAAATACGTTCAACAAAGCTAATTGTATCAAATGAAAGTCAAACACATTCAAATAAAGCTATTTGAATCATATGAAAGTCAAACGCATTCAAACAAAGTTATTTAAATCAAATGAAAGTGAAATGCATTCTACAAAGATAATTGAATCAAATGAAAGTTAAACGCATTCAAACAAAGCTATTTGAATCAAATGAGAGTCTAATACATTCTACAAAGCTAATTGAATCAAATGAAAGTCAAACACATTTAAACAAAGCTAATTGAATCAAATGAAAGTCAAATTCATTCAACAAAGCTAATTGAATCAAATAAAAGTCAAACACATTCAAACAAAGCTAATTGAATCAAATGAAAGTCAAGCACATTCAAACAAAGCTATTTTAATGAAATGAAAGTCAAATACATTCTACAAAGCTAATTGAATCAAATGAAAGTCAAACACATTCAAACAAAGCTATTTGAATCAAATGAAAGTCAAACACATTCAAACAAAGCTATTTGAATCAAATTGAGAGTCAAATACATTCAAACAAAGCTAATTAAAATGAAAATAAAAGTCTAATACATTCTACGAAGCTAATTGCATTAATTTAAAGTCAAACACATTCAAACAAAGCTAATTGAATCAAATGAAAGTCAAACACATTCAAACAAAGATTTCGAATCAAATGAAAGTCAAATACATTCTACAAAGCTAATTGAATCAAATAAAAGTCAAACACATTCAAATAAAGCTATTTGAATCAAATGAAAGTCAAATACATTCTACAAAGCTAATTGAATAAAATGAAAGTCAAACACATTCAAACAAAACTATTTGAATCAAATGAGAGTCAAATAAATTCAAACAAAGCTAATTAAATAAAATAAAAGTAAAATAAATTCTACAAAGCTAATTGAATCAAATGAAAGTCAAACACATTCAAAAAAAGTCTTTTAAATCAAATGAAAGTCAAACACATTCAAAAAAGCTTTTTAATTTAAATGAAAGTCAAACATATTCAAACAAAGCTATATAAATCAAATGAAAGTGAATTGCATTCTACAAAGCAAATTGAATTAAATGAAATTCAAACACATTCAAACAAAGCTATTTGAATCAAATGACAGTAAAATACATTCTACAAAGCTAATTGAATCAATTGAAAGTCAAACACATTCAAACAAAGCTATTTGAATCAAATGAATGTCAAATACGTTTTACAAAGCTAATTGAATCAAATGAAAGTCAAACACATTCAAACAAAGCCTTTTAAATCAAATGAAAGTCAAAGACATTCAAAAAAAGCTTTTTAATTTAAATGAAAGTCAAACACATTCAAACAAAGCTATTTGAATCAAATGACAGTCAAACACATTCTACAAAGCTAATTGAATCAATTGAAAGTCAATCACATTCAAACAAAGCTATTTTGAATCAAATGAAAGTCAAATACATTCTACAAAGCTAATTGAATCAAATGAAAGTCAAACACATTCAAACAAAGCTAATTGAATCAAATGAAAGTCAAGCACATTCAAACAAAGTTATTGTAATCAAATGAAAGTCAAATACATTCTACAAAGCTAATTGAATCAAATGAAAGTAAAACACATTCAAACAAAGCTATTTGAATCAAATGAAAGTCAAACACATTCAAACAAAGCTATTTGAATCAAATGAGAGTCAAATACATTCTACAAAGCTAATTGAATCAAATGAAAGTCAAACACATTCAAATAAAGCTATTTGAATCAAATGAAAGTCAAATACATTCTACAAAGCTAATTGAATCAAATGAAAGTCAAACACATTCAAACAAGCTATTTGAATCAAATGAGAGTCAAATAAATTTCAAACAAAGCTAATTCAATCAAATAAAAGTAAAATACATTCTACAAAGCTAGTTGAATCAAATGAAAGTCAAACACATTCAAACAAAGCCTTTTAAATCAAACGAAAGTCAAACACATTCGAAAAAAAGCTTTTTAATTTAAATGAAAGTCAAACACATTCAAACAAAGCTATATAAATCAAATGAAAGTGAAATGCATTCTACAAAGCAAATTGATCTAAATGAAATTCAAACACATTCAAACAAAGCTATTTGAATCAAATGACAGTCAAACACATTCTACAAAGTTAATTAAATCAATTGTAAGTCAAACACATTTAAACAAAGCTATTTGAATCAAATGAAAGTCAAATACATTCTTTAAAGCTAATTGAATCAAATGAAAGTCAAACACATTCAAACAAAGCTAATTGAATCAAATGAAAGTCAAACACATTCAAAACAAAGCTATTTTAATTAAATGAATGTTAAATACATTCTACAAAGCTAATTGAATCAAATGAAAGTCAAACACATTCAAAACAAAGCTATTTGAATAAAATGAAAGTCAAATACATTCTACAAAACAAATTGAAACAAATGAAAGTCAAACACAGTCAAACAAAGTTATTTGACTCAAATGAAAGTGAAATACATTCTACAAAGCTAATTAAATCAAATGAAAGTCAAACACATTCAAACAAAGCTATTTGAATCAAATGAAAGTCAAATACGTTCTACAAAGCTAATTGTATAAAATGAAAGTCAAACGCAATCAAATAAAGCTATTTGAGTCAAATGAAAGTCAAACACATTCAAACAAAGTAGTTTAAATTAAATGAAAGTGAAATGTATTCTACAAAGCTAATTGAATCAAATGAAAGTTAAACACATTCAAACAAAGCTATTTGAATCAAATGAGAGTCAAATACATTCTACAAAGCTAATTGAATCAACTGAAAGTCAAATACATTCAACAAAGCAAATTGAATCAAATGGAAGTCAAACACATTCAACTAAAGCTAATTGAATCAAATGAAAGTCAAACATATTCAAACAAAGCTATTTTAATCAAATGAATGTCAAATACGTTCAACAAAGCTAATTGTATCAAATGAAAGTCAAACACATTCAAATAAAGCTATTTGAATCAAATGAAAGTCAAACGCATTCAAACAAAGTTATTTAAATCAAATGAAAGTGAAATGCATTCTACAAAGCAAATTGAATTAAATGAAATTCAAACACATTCAAACAAAGCTATTTGAATCAAATGACAGTAAAATACATTCTACAAAGCTAATTGAATCAATTGAAAGTCAAACACATTCAAACAAAGCTATTTGAATCAAATGAATGTCAAATACGTTTTACAAAGCTAATTGAATCAAATGAAAGTCAAACACATTCAAACAAAGCCTTTTAAATCAAATGAAAGTCAAAGACATTCAAAAAAAGCTTTTTAATTTAAATGAAAGTCAACCAAATTCAAACAAAGCTATTTGAATCAAATGACAGTCAAACACATTCTACAAAGCTAATTGAATCAATTGAAAGTCAATCACATTCAAACAAAGCTATTTGAATCAAATGAAAGTCAAATACATTCTACAAAGCTAATTGAATCAAATGAAAGTCAAACACATTCAAACAAAGCTAATTAAATCAAATGAAAGTCAAGCACATTCAAACAAAGTTATTGTAATCAAATGAAAGTCAAATACATTCTACAAAGCTAATTGAATCAAATGAAAGTAAAACACATTCAAACAAAGCTATTTGAATCAAATGAAAGTCAAACACATTCAAACAAAGCTATTTGAATCAAATGAGAGTCAAATACATTCTACAAAGCTAATTGAATCAAATGAAAGTCAAACACATTCAAATAAAGCTATTTGAATCAAATGAAAGTCAAATACATTCTACAAAGCTAATTGAATCAAATGAAAGTCAAACACATTCAAACAAAGCTATTTGAATCAAATGAGAGTCAAATAAATTCAAACAAAGCTAATTCAATCAAATAAAAGTAAAATACATTCTACAAAGCTAGTTGAATCAAATGAAAGTCAAACACATTCAAACAAAGCCTTTTAAATCAAACGAAAGTCAAACACATTCGAAAAAAGCTTTTTAATTTAAATGAAAGTCAAACACATTCAAACAAAGCTATATAAATCAAATGAAAGTGAAATGCATTCTACAAAGCAAATTGATCTAAATGAAATTCAAACACATTCAAACAAAGCTATTTGAATCAAATGACAGTCAAACACATTCTACAAAGTTAATTAAATCAATTGTAAGTCAAACACATTTAAACAAAGCTATTTGAATCAAATGAAAGTCAAATACATTCTTTAAAGCTAATTGAATCAAATGAAAGTCAAACACATTCAAACAAAGCTAATTGAATCAAATGAAAGTCAAACACATTCAAACAAAGCTATTTTAATTAAATGAATGTTAAATACATTCTACAAAGCTAATTGAATCAAATGAAAGTCAAACACATTCAAACAAAGCTATTTGAATAAAATGAAAGTCAAATACATTCTACAAAACAAATTGAAACAAATGAAAGTCAAACACAGTCAAACAAAGTTATTTGACTCAAATGAAAGTGAAATACATTCTACAAAGCTAATTAAATCAAATGAAAGTCAAACACATTCAAACAAAGCTATTTGAATCAAATGAAAGTCAAATACGTTCTACAAAGCTAATTGTATAAAATGAAAGTCAAACGCAATCAAATAAAGCTATTTGAGTCAAATGAAAGTCAAACACATTCAAACAAAGTAGTTTAAATTAAATGAAAGTGAAATGTATTCTACAAAGCTAATTGAATCAAATGAAAGTTAAACACATTCAAACAAAGCTATTTGAATCAAATGAGAGTCAAATACATTCTACAAAGCTAATTGAATCAACTGAAAGTCAAATACATTCAACAAAGCAAATTGAATCAAATGGAAGTCAAACACATTCAACTAAAGCTAATTGAATCAAATGAAAGTCAAACATATTCAAACAAAGCTATTTTAATCAAATGAATGTCAAATACGTTCAACAAAGCTAATTGTATCAAATGAAAGTCAAACACATTCAAATAAAGCTATTTGAATCAAATGAAAGTCAAACGCATTCAAACAAAGTTATTTAAATCAAATGAAAGTGAAATGCATTCTACAAAGCAAATTGAATTAAATGAAATTCAAACACATTCAAACAAAGCTATTTGAATCAAATGAGAGTCTAATACATTCTACAAAGCTAATTGAATCAAATGAAAGTCAAACACATTTAAACAAATGTAATTGAATCAAATGAAAGTCAAATTCATTCAACAAAGCTAATTGAATCAAATAAAAAGTCAAACACATTCAAAACAAGCTAATTGAATTTAACGAAAGTCAAACACATTCAGACAAAGCTTTCGAATCAAGTGAAAGTCAAATACATTCTACAAAGCTAATTGAAACAAATGAAAGTCAAACACATTCAAACAAAGCTATTTGAATCAAATGACAGTCAAATACATTCTACAAAGCTAATTGTATCAAATGAAAGTCAAACACATTCAAACAAAGCTATTTGAATCAAATGAAAGTGAAATACATTCTACAAAGCTATTTGAATCAAATGAGAGTCAAATACATTCAAACAAAGCTAATTATATCAAATAAAAGTCAAATACATTCTACAAAGCAAATTGAATCAAATGAAAGTCAAATACATTCTACAAAGCTAATTGAATCAAATGAAAGTCAAACACATTCAAATAAAGCTATTTGAATCAAATGAAAGTCAAATACATTCTACAAAGCTAATTGAATGAAATGAAAGTCAAACACATTCAAACAAAGCTATTTGAATCAAAAGAGAGTCAAATAAATTCAAACAAAGCTAATTTAATAAAATAAAAGTAAAATAAATTCTACAAAGCTAATTGAATCAAATGAAAGTCAAACACATTCAAACAAAGATTTCGAATCAAATGAAAGTCAAATACATTCTAAAAAGCTAATTGAATCAAATGAAAGTCAAACACATTCAAATAAAGCTATTTGAATCAAATGAAAGTCAAATACATTCTACAAAGCTAATTGAATCAAATGAAAGTCAAACACATTCAAACAAAGCTATTTGAATCAAAAGAGAGTCAAATAAATTCAAACAAAGCTAATTAAATAAAATAAAAGTAAAATAAATTCTACAAAGCTAATTGAATCAAATGAAGGTCAAACACATTCAAAAAAAGTCTTTTAAATCAAATGAAAGTCAAACACATTCAAAAAAAGCTTTTTAATTTAAATGAATGTCAAACACATTCAAACAAAGCTATTTTAATTAAATGAATGTCAAATACATTCTACAAAGCTAATTGAATCAAATGAAAGTCAAACACATTCAAACAAAGCTGTTTGAAGAAAATGAAAGTCAAATACATTCTACAAAGCAAATTGAAACAAAAGAAAGTCAAACATAGTCAAACAAAGTTATTTGACTCAAATGAGAGTCAAATACATTCTACAAAGCTAATTGAATCAAATGAAAGTCAAACACATTCAAAAAAAGTCTTTAAAATCAAATGAAAGTCAAACACATTCAAAAAAAGCTTTTTAATTTAAATGAAAGTCAAACACATTCAAACAAAGCTATATAAATCAAATGAAAGTGAAATGCATTCTACAAAGCAAATTTAATTAAATGAAATTCAAACACATTCAAACAAAGCTATTTGAATCAAATGACAGTAAAATACATTCTACAAAGCTAATTGAATCAATTGAAAGTCTAACACATTCAAACAAAGCTATTTGAATCAAATGAAAGTCAAATACATTCTACAAAGCTAATTGAATCAAATGAAAGTCAAACACATTCAAACAAAGCTAATTAAATCAAATGAAAGTCAAACACATTCAAACAAAGCTATTTTAATTAAATGAATGTCAAATACATTCTACAAAGTTAATTGAATCAAATGAAAGTCAAACACATTCAAACAAAGCTATTTGAAGAAAATGAAAGTCAAATACATTCTACAAAGCAAATTGAAACAAATGAAAGTCAAACACATTCAAATAAAGCTATTTGAATCAAATGAAAGTCAAATACATTCTACAAAGCTAATTGAATCAAATGAAAGTCAAACACATTCAAACAAAGCTATTTGAATCAAATGAGAGTCAAATAAATTCAAACAAAGCTAATTAAATAAAATAAAAGTAAAATAAATTCTACAAAGCTAATTGAATCAAATGAAAGTCAAACACATTCAAACAATGCCTTTTAAATCAAATGAAAGTCAAACACATTCAAAAAAAGCTTTTTAATTTAAATGAAAGTCAAACACATTCAAACAAAGCTATATAAATCAAATGAAAGTGAAATGCATTCTACAAAGCAAATTGATCTAAATGAAATTCAAACACATTCAAACAAAGCTATTTGAATCAAATGACAGTCAAACACATTCTACAAAGCTAATTGAATCAATTGTAAGTCAAACACATTGAAACAAAGCTATTTGAATCATATGAAAGTCAAATACATTCTTTAAAGCTAATTGAATCAAATGAAAGTCAAACACATTCAAACAAAGCTAATTGAATCAAATGAAAGTCAGACACATTCAAACAAAGCTATTTTAATTAAATGAATGTCAAATACATTCTACAAAGCTAATTGAATCAAATGAAAGTCAAACACATTCAAACAAAGCTATTTGAATAAAATGAAAGTCAAATACATTCTACAAAGCAAATTGAAACAAATGAAAGTCAAACACAGTCAAACAAAGTTATTTGACTCAAACAAAAGTCAAATACATTCTACAAAGCTAATTAAATCAAATGAAAGTCAAACACATTCAAACAAAGCTATTTGAATCAAATGAAAGTCAAATACGTTCTACAAAGCTAATTGTATCAAATGAAAGTCAAACGCAATCAAATTAAGCTATTTGAGTCAAATGAAAGTCAAACACATTCAAACAAAGTTGTTTAATTTAAATGAATGTGAAATTTATTCTACAAAGCTAATTGAATCAAATGAAAGTTAAACGCATTCAAACAAAGCTATTTGAATCAAATGAGAGTCAAATACATTCTACAAATCTAATTGAATCAACTGAAAGTCAAATACATTCAACAAAGCAAATTGAATCAAATGAAAGTCAAACACATTCAACTAAAGCTAATTGAATCAAATGAAAGTCAAACATATTCAAACAAAGCTATTTTAATCAAATGAATGTCAAATACGTTCAACAAAGCTAATTGTATCAAATGAAAGTCAAACACATTCAAATAAAGCTATTTGAATCAAATGAAAGTCAAGCACATTCAAACAAAGCTATTTTAATGAAATGAAAGTCAAATACATTCTACAAAGCTAATTGAATCAAATGAAAGTCAAACACATTCAAACAAAGCTATTTGAATCAAATGAAAGTCAAACACTTTCAAACAAAGCTAATTAAATCAAATAAAAGTCTAATACATTCTACAAAGCTAATTGAATTAATTTAAAGTCAAACACATTCAAACAAAGCTAATTGAATCAAATGAAAGTCAAACACATTCAAACAAACATTTCGAATCAAATGAAAGTCAAATACATTCTACAAAGCTAATTGAATCAAATAAAAGTTAAACACATTCAAATAAAGCTATTTGAATCAAATGAAAGTCAAATACATTCTACAAAGCTAATTGAATCAAATGAAAGTCAAACACATTCAAACAAAGCTATTTGAATCAAATGAGAGTCAAATAAATTCAAACAAAGCTAATTAAATAAAATAAAAGTAAAATAAATTATACAAAGCTAATTGAATCAAATGAAAGTCAAACACATTCAAACAAAGCTATTTGAATCAAATGAAAGTCAAACACATTCAAACAAACATTTCGAATCAAATGAAAGTCAAATACATTCTACAAAGCTAATTGAATCAAATAAAAGTTAAACACATTCAAATAAAGCTATTTGAATCAAATGAAAGTCAAATACATTCTACAAAGCTAATTGAATCAAATGAAAGTCAAACACATTCAAACAAAGCTATTTGATTCAAATGAGAGTCAACTAAATTCAAACAAAGCTAATTAAATAAAATAAAAGTAAAATAAATTATACAAAGCTAATTGAATCAAATGAAAGTCAAACACATTCAAAAAAAGTCTTTTAAATCAAATGAAAGTCAAAAACATTCAAAAAAAGCTTTTTAATTTAAATGAAGGTCAAACACATTCAAACAAAGCTACATAAATCAAATGAAAGTGAAATGCATTCTACAAAGCAAATTGAATTAAATGAAATTCAAACACATTCAAACAAAGCTATTTGAATCAAATGACAGTAAAATACATTCTACAAAGCTAATTGAATCAATTGAAAATCAAACACATTCAAACAAAGCTATTTGAATCAAATGAAAGTCAAATACGTTCTACAAAGCTAATTGTATCAAATGAAAGTCAAACGCAATCAAATAAAGCTATTTGAGTCAAATGACAGTCAAACACATTCAAACAAAGTTGTTTAAATTAAATGAAAGTGAAATGTATTCTACAAAGCTAATTGAATCAAATGAAAGTTAAACGCACTCAAACAAAGCTATTTGAATCAAATGAGAGTCAAATACATTCTACAAAGCTAATTGAATCAAATGAAAGTCAAACACATTCAAACAAAGCTAATTGAATCAAATGAGAGTCAAATACATTCAACATAGCTAATTGAATCAAATGAAAGTCAAACACATTCAAACAAAGCTAATTGATTCAAATGAAAGTCAAGCACATTCAAACAAAGCTATTTTAATCAAATAAATCTCAAATACATTCTACAAAGCTAATTGAATCAAATGAATGTAAAACACATTCAAACAAAGCTATTTGAATCAAATGAAAGTCAAACACATTCAAACAAAGCTATTTGAATCAAATGAGAGTCAAATACATTCTACAAAGCTAATTGAATCAAATGAAAGTCAAACACATTCAAATAAAGCTATTTGAATTAAATGAAAGTGAAATACATTCTACAAAGCTAATTGAATCAAATGAAAGTCAAACACATTCAAACAAAGCTATTTGAATCAAATGAGAGTCAAATAAATTCAAACAAAGCTAATTAAATCAAATAAAAGTAAAATACATTCTACAAAGCTAATTGAATCAAATGAAAGTCAAACACATTCAAACAAAGCCTTTTAAATCAAATGAAAGTCAAACACATTCAAAAAAAGCTTTTTAATTTAAATGAAAGTCAAACACATTCAAACAAAGCTATATAAATCAAATGAAAGTGAAATGCATTCTACAAAGCAAATTGATCTAAATGAAATTCAAACACATTCAAACAAAGCTATTTGAATCAAATCACAGTCAAACACATTCTACAAAGCTAATTGAATCAATTGTAAGTCAAACACATTCAAACAAAGCTATTTGAATCAAATGAAAGTCAAATACATTCTTTAAAGCTAATTGAATCAAATGAAAGTCAAACACATTCAAACAAAGCTAATTGAATCAAATGAAAGTCAAACACATTCAAACAAAGCTATTTTAATTAAATGAATGTCAAATACATTCTACAAAGCTAATTGAATCAAATGAAAGTCAAACACATTCAAACAAAGCTATTTGAATAAAATGAAAGTCAAATACATTCTACAAAGCAAATTGAAACAAATGAAAGTCAAACACAGTCAAACAAAGTTATTTGACTCAAATGAAAGTCAAATACATTCTACAAAGCTAATTAAATCAAATGAAAGTCAAACACATTCAAACAAAGCTATTTGAATCAAATGAAAGTCAAATACGTTCTACAAAGCTAATTGTATCAAATGAAAGTCAAACGCAATCAAATAAAGCTATTTAAGTCAAATGAAAGTCAAACACATTCAAACAAAGTTGTTTAAATTAAATGAAAGTGAAATGTATTCTACAAAGCTAATTGAATCAAATGAAAGTTAAACGCATTCAAACAAAGCTATTTGAATCAAATGAGAGTCAAATACATTCTACAAAGCTAATTGAATCAAATGAAAGTCAAACACATTCAAACAAAGCTAATTGAATCAAATGAGAGTCAAATACATTCAACAAAGCTAATTGAATCAAATGAAAGTCAAGCACATTCAAACAAAGCTATTTAAATCAAATGAAAGTCAAATACATTCTACAAAGCTAATTGAATCAAATGAAAGTAAAACACATTCAAACAAAGCTATTTGAATCAAATAAAAGTCAAACACATTCAAACAAAGCTATTTGAATCAAATGAGAGTCAAATACATTCAAACAAAGCTAATTAAATCAAATAAAAGTCTAATACATTCTACAAAGCTAATTGAATTAAATTAAAGTCAAACACATTCAAACAAAGCTAATTGAATCAAATGAAAGTCAAACACATTTAAACAAAGCTATTTGAATCAAATGAGAGTGAAATAAATTCAAACAAAGCTAATTTAATCAAATAAAAGTAAAATACATTCTACAAAGCTAATTGAATCAAATGAAAGTCAAACTCATTCAAACAAAGCTTTTTAAGTTAAATGAAAGTCAAATACATTCAACAAAGCTAATTGAATCAAATGAAAGTCAAAAGCATTCAAACAAAGCTATTTGAATCAAATGAAAGTAAAATACATTCTACAAAGCTAATTGAATCAAATGAAAGTCAAACACATTCAAATAAAGCTATTTGAATCAAATGAAAGTCAAATACATTCTACAAAGCTAATTGAATGAAATGAAAGTCAAACACATTCAAACAAAGCTATTTGAATCAAAAGAGAGTCAAATAAATTCAAATAAAGCTAATTTAATAAAATAAAAGTAAAATAAATTCTACAAAGCTAATTGAATCAAATGAAAGTCAAACACATTCAAAAAAAAGTCTTTTAAATCAAATGAAAGTCAAACACATTCAAAAAAAGCTTTTTAATTTAAATGAAAGTCAAACACATTCAAACAAAGCTATATAAATCAAATGAAAGTGAAATGCATTCTACAAAGCAAATTTAATTAAATGAAATTCAAACACATTCAAACAAAGCTATTTGAATCAAATGACAGTAAAATACATTCTACAAAGCTAATTGAATCAATTGAAAGTCAAACACATTCAAACAAAGCTATTTGAATCAAATGAAAGTCAAATACATTCTACAAAGCTAATTGACTCAAATGAAAGTCAAACACATTCAAACAAAGCTAATTAAATCAAATGAAAGTCAAACACATTCAAACAAAGCTATTTGAAGAAAATGAAAGTCAAATACATTCTACAAAGCAAATTGAAACAAATGAAAGTCAAACAAAGTTATTTGACTCAAATGAAAGTCAAATACATTCTACAAAGCTAATTGAATCAAATGAAAGTCAAACACATTCAAACAAAGCTATTTGAATCAAATGAAAGTCAAATACGTTCTACAAAGCTAATTGTATCAAATGAAAGTCAAACGCAATCAAATAAAGCTATTTGAGTAAAATGAAAGTCAAACACATTCAAACAAAGTTGTTTAAATTAAATGAAAGTGAAATGTATTCTACAAAGCTAATTGAATCAAATGAAAGTGAAACGCATTCAAACAAAGCTATTTGAATCAAATGAGAGTCAAATACATTCTACAACGCTAATTGAATCAAATGAAAGTCAAACACATTCAAACAAAGCTAATTGAATCAAGTAAGAGTCAAATACATTCAACAAAGCTAATTGAATCAAATGAAAGTCAAACACATTCAAACAAAGCTAATTGAATCAAATGAAAGTCAAGCAAAGTCAAACAAAGCTATTTTAATCAAATGAAAGTCAAATACATTCTACAAAGCAAATTTGTTGTAGCCAAGCCTAACAACTTGGTTATGGACATTTCTTTGGTTCAAGATGTAGCATCATGTTTTGGTGCTATGCATTCTATCCTTGGGCAGCAAGATATTCAACCCCTTGAATTTCTTGTTGTTCTTATTAACTAGTTTATTCTAGTTCTTTTTATGCTTTGAATAAATTGTAAACTTTAGTCTTATTTTAAGTTTGCAAATTAGTTATATTTTTCTTAGTTATTTTTAGCTGATTATAGTTCGAAAATATTCACACAAAGTACAAGTGCAAGATACATCAAGAAGGCATGTGAACGAAGCATGGAATCCGAAATTCTTTTCAAAGGAATTTCAAGGCTTTAACTTGGGTGTTACAATCAGCATCAATAAGGAGTTACAAGCTTTCAATTGAGTCTTCAAGTGGCCGTTTACTTCAGCCAGCAACTGGTACATTCAAGAGGCGTCCAAGTACATCCTTGACCACATACATTCAAGCTTAATTCAAGGCTTGAAACAAGGAGGAGTTACACTTCACTTGCTGCTTGAATTGGGCGTGAAAAGGGGAGCTGTTACACCTCCAAGTTGCTGCTTGTTGGGCGTGAATCAAGGGGGAGTTATACTCTCTTATTTCTGATTTTATTTGGAGGTTACAAACCACCATTTTCTCTTTGATGTATCTAGTTAAGTAAGGCTTCTTTTATTAATGTATCTAGACAACAAAAGCTGAATTGTACTTAGCTTTAGGCGTGTAACAAGTGAGCTGAAAAGTCACTTAAGTTAGCTTGTACTTAAGGATGCTTGTTCACTATAAATAGCAAGCAAATGTGAATGAAAAAATCAGATTATTGCAAACAAAAAAAAGACTTGTCTTACATTCGTTTCTTGGATTAGAAACAAAACCTGAAATTCTTGGATTTGGAATTTCGTTTCCTTTGCTTAGTTAGCTAGTTTAGGCTACTAGTTGGCTTGTGATCTTAGGAACCCAAAACGTTTCTTAGTGGTGTGACTTTATCTGAGAAGCTTTTGGTTCTTTAGCCTTATCTATCCCTTGGTTTATCCCTTGTGTATTTCGAGTGTTACTCCAAATATACAACATTTGGCGCTAGAAGGAGGGGGTGTCTAGCAAACAAATACCCAAACACAATACCCCAAACACATACCCAAACACAAACCATGGCCGACATCCCACCCCCTAATTGGCAAGAATATGTCAATAAGGTTGCACAAGAGAAAGAAGATATGGAGCAACGAATGCAATATTTGCAAGAATGCTTGGTGGTTCGACGCACACTTAGCAATATGGTTGGCAAAGAAGGAAGTTTGCAACGTGAGTCAATCTTTCACACTCGTTGCACCATTGGTGGAAAGGTATGTTCATTGATTATTGATGGAGGTAGTTGTACCAATGTAGCTTCACAAGTAATGATAGACAAACTGAAACTTAAAACCGTTCCTCACCCTAAACCTTATGCGATTCAATGGTTAAATCATGGTAAAGGGATTCAAGTAACACAACAAGTCTTGTTATCATTTAGCATTGGTAAAACTTATGAAGAAGAATTGTGGTGTGATGTTATACCTATGGATGCATGTCATATTTTACTTGGTAGACCTTGGTTATTTGATAGGCGTGTGATGCATGATGGGTATAAAAACACATATTCCTTCACTAAGGATGGACGGAAAATACTTCTTACCCCCCTAAACCTCAAAAACGATCACCCCATATCCACACCCCCTACTTCCCTTACCACTCTCATAAAATCAGAATTGCATGAGTATAAAGCTCACAAACAATTCATTTTAAGCCAACTTGATGCCCCTTCCAAACCGTCACAAGAAGAGCCACACCCACTCCTCACCCCTTTTCTCAAAACCTTTTCCTATGTTTTCCCCGAAGACATTCCCCTTGGCTTACCCCCAAAACGTGACACACAACACAAAATTGATCTTGTTCCCGGTTCAATGCTCCCGAACAAACCAGCCTATGCAACTTATGATGCTACTCCTGTTGCTAACTTGTTTTTCAATGAGATTGTTCGTTTACATGGTGTACCTAAATCCATGGTGAGTGATCGTGATCCAAAATTTCTAAGTCATTTTTGGCTTACATTATGGAGGAAGATGGGCACGAAATTGAACTTTAGCACTTCAAGTCATCCTCAAACGGATGGTCCAACCGAAGTGACTAATAGAACTTTGGGATCCTTGCTGCGGTCTTTGGCTACTAAACGTCCCAAGCAATGGGAAGAGATGCTTTACTATGATGAGTTTGAAGAGTTGCCGAGTTTGAGGGCAAACTCTTTTCAAGAAGGGGGGAATGTTGTAGCCAAGCCTAACAACTTGGTTATGGACATTTCTTTGGTTCAAGATGTAGCATCATGTTTTGGTGCTATGCATTCTATCCTTGGGCAGCAAGATATTCAACCCCTTGAATTTCTTGTTGTTCTTATTAACTAGTTTATTCTAGTTCTTTTTATGCTTTGAATAAATTGTAAACTTTAGTCTTATTTTAAGTTTGCAAATTAGTTATATTTTTCTTAGTTATTTTTAGCTGATTATAGTTCGAAAATATTCACACAAAGTACAAGTGCAAGATACATCAAGAAGGCATGTGAACGAAGCATGGAATCCGAAATTCTTTTCAAAGGAATTTCAAGGCTTTAACTTGGGTGTTACAATCAGCATCAATAAGGAGTTACAAGCTTTCAATTGAGTCTTCAAGTGGCCGTTTACTTCAGCCAGCAACTGGTACATTCAAGAGGCGTCCAAGTACATCCTTGACCACATACATTCAAGCTTAATTCAAGGCTTGAAACAAGGAGGAGTTACACTTCACTTGCTGCTTGAATTGAGCGTGAAAAGGGGAGCTGTTACACCTCCAAGTTGCTGCTTGTTGGGCGTGAATCAAGGGGGAGTTATACTCTCTTATTTCTGATTTTATTTGGAGGTTACAAACCACCATTTTCTCTTTGATGTATCTAGTTAAGTAAGGCTTCTTTTATTAATGTATCTAGACAACAAAAGCTGAATTGTACTTAGCTTTAGGCGTGTAACAAGTGAGCTGAAAAGTCACTTAAGTTAGCTTGTACTTAAGGATGCTTGTTCACTATAAATAGCAAGCAAATGTGAATGAAAAAATCAGATTATTGCAAACAAAAAAAAGACTTGTCTTACATTCGTTTCTTGGATTAGAAACAAAACCTGAAATTCTTGGATTTGGAATTTCGTTTCCTTTGCTTAGTTAGCTAGTTTAGGCTACTAGTTGGCTTGTGATCTTAGGAACCCAAAACGTTTCTTAGTGGTGTGACTTTATCTGAGAAGCTTTTGGTTCTTTAGCCTTATCTATCCCTTGGTTTATCCCTTGTGTATTTCGAGTGTTACTCCAAATATACAACAAAATTGAAACAAATGAAAGTCAAACACAGTCAAACAAAGTTATTTGACTCAAATGAAAGTCAAATACATTCTACAAAGCTAATTGAATCAAATGAAAGTCAAACACATTCAAACAAAGCTATTTGAATCAAATGAAAGTCAAATACGTTCTACAAAGCTAATTGTATCAAATGAAAGTCAAACGCAATCACATAAAGCTATTTGAGTCAAATGAAAGTCAAACACATTCAAACAAAGTTGTTTAAATTAAATGAAAGTGAAATGTATTCTACAATGCTAATTGAATCAAATGAAAGTGAAACGCATTCAAACAAAGCTATTTGAATCAAATGAGAGTCAAATACATTATACAACGCTAATTGAATCAAATGAAAGTCAAACACATTCAAACAAAGCTAATTGAATCAAATGAGAGTCAAATACATTCAACAAAGCTAATTGAATCAAATGAAAGTCAAACACATTCAAACAAAGCTAATTGAATCAAATGAAAGTCAAGCACAGTCAAACAAAGCTATTTTAATCAAATGAAAGTCAAATACATTCTACAAAGCTAATTGAATTAAATGAAAGTAAAACACATTCAAACAAAGCTATTTGAATGAAATGAAAGTCAAACACATTCAAACAAAGCTATTTGAATCAAATGAGAGTCAAATACATTAAAACAAAGCTAATTAAATCAAATAAAAGTCTAATACATTCTACAAAGCTAATTGAATTAAATTAAAGTCAATCACATTCAAACAAAGCTAATTGAATCAAATGAAAGTCAAACACATTCAAACAAAGATTTCGAATCAAATGAAAGTCAAATACATTCTAAAAAGCTAATTGAATCAAATGAAAGTCAAACACATTCAAATAAAGCTATTTGAATCAAATGAAAGTCAAATACATTCTACAAAGCTAATTGAATCAAATGAAAGTCAAACACATTCAAACAAAGCTATTTGAATCAAAAGAGAGTCAAATAAATTCAAACAAAGCTAATTAAATAAAATAAAAGTAAAATAAATTCTACAAAGCTAATTGAATCAAATGAAGGTCAAACACATTCAAAAAAAGTCTTTTAAATCAAATGAAAGTCAAACACATTCAAAAAAAGCTTTTTAATTTAAATGAATGTCAAACACATTCAAACAAAGCTATATAAATCAAATGAAAGTGAAATGCATTCTACAAAGCAATTTGATCTAAATAAAATTCAAACACATTCGAACAAAACTATTTGAATCAAATGAATGTTAAACACATTCTACAAAGCTAATTGAATCAATTGAAAGTCAAACACATTTAAACAAAGCTATTTTAATTAAATGAATGTCAAATACATTCTACAAAGCTAATTGAATCAAATGAAAGTCAAACACATTCAAACAAAGCTGTTTGAATCAAATGAAAGTCAAATACATTCTACAAAGCAAATTGAAACAAAAGAAAGTCAAACACAGTCAAACAAAGTTATTTGACTCAAATGAGAGTCAAATACATTCTACAAAGCTAATTGAATCAAATGAAAGTCAAACACATTCAAAACAAGTCTTTTAAATCAAATGAAAGTCAAACACATTCAAAAAAAGCTTTTTAATTTAAATGAAAGTCAAACACATTCAAACAAAGCTATATAAATCAAATGAAAGTGAAATGCGTTCTACAAAGCAAATTTAATTAAATGAAATTCAAACACATTCAAACAAAGCTATTTGAATCAAATGACAGTAAAATACATTCTACAAAGCTAATTGAATCAATTGAAAGTCAAACACATTCAAACAAAGCTATTTGAATCAAATGAAAGTCAAATACATTCTACAAAGCTAATTGAATCAAATGAAAGTCAAACACATTCAAACAAAGCTAATTAAATCAAATGAAAGTCAAACACATTCAAACAAAGCTATTTTAATTAAATGAATGTCAAATACATTCTACAAAGTTAATTGAATCAAATGAAAGTCAAACACATTCAAACAAAGCTATTTGAAGAAAATGAAAGTCAAATACATTCTACAAAGCAAATTGAAACAAATGAAAGTCAAACACATTCAAATAAAGCTATTTGAATCAAATGAAAGTCAAATACATTCTACAAAGCTAATTGAATCAAATGAAAGTCAAACACATTCAAACAACGCTATTTGAATCAAAAGAGAGTCAAATAAATTCAAACAAAGCTAATTAAATAAAATAAAAGTAAAATAAATTCTACAAAGCTAATTGAATCAAATGAAAGTCAAACACATTCAAAAAAAGTCTTTTAAATCAAATGAAAGTCAAACACATTCAAAAAAAGCTTTTTAATTTAAATGAAAGTCAAACATCTTCAAACAAAGCTATATAAATCAAATGAAAGTGAAATGCAGTCTACAAAGCAATTTGATCTAAATAAATCTCAAACACATTCAAACAAAGCTATTTGAATCAAATGACAGTCAAACACATTCTACAAAGCTAATTGACTCAATTGAAAGTCAAACACATTTAAACAAAGCTATTTGAATCAAATGAAAGTCAAATACATTCTACAAAGCTAATTGAATCAAATGAAAGTCAAACACATTCAAATAAAGCTAATTGAATCAAATGAAAGTCAAACACATTCAAACAAAGCTATTTTAATTAAATGAATGTCAAATACATTCTACAAAGCTAATTGAATCAAATGAAAGTCAAACACATTCAAACAAAGCTGTTTGAAGAAAATGAAAGTCAAATACATTCTACAAAGAAAATTGAAACAAATGAAAGTCAAACACAGTCAAACAAAGTTATTTGACTCAAATGAAAGTCAAATACATTCTACAAAGCTAATTGAATGAAATGAAAGTCAAACACATTCAAACAAAGCTATTTGAATCAAATGAAAGTCAAATAGGTTCTACAAAGCTAATTGTATCAAATGATAGTCAAACGCAATCAAATAAAGCTATTTGAATCAAATGAAAGTCTAAAACATCCAAACAAAGCTATTTGAATCAAATGGAAGTTAAAGACATTCTACAAAGCTAATTGAATCAAATGAAAGTGAAACGCATTCAAACAAAGCTATTTGAATCAAATGAGAGTCAAATACATTCTAGAAAGCTAATTGAATCAAATGAAAGTCAAACACATTCAAACAAAGCTAATTTAATCAAATGAGAGTCAAATACATTCAACAAAGCTAATTGAATCAAATGAAAGTCAAACACATTCAAACAAAGTTAATTGAATCAAATGAAAGTCAAGCACAGTAAAACAAAGCTATTTTAATCAAATGAAAGTCAAATACATTCTACAAAGCTAATTGAATCAAATGAAAGTAAAAAACATTCAAACAAAGCTATTTGAATCAAATGAAAGTCAAACACATTCAAACAAAGCTATTTAAATCAAATGAGAGTCAAATACATTAAAACAAAGCTAATTAAATCAAATAAAAGTCTAATACATTCTACAAAGCTAATTGAATTAAATTAAAGTCAAACACATTCAAACAAAGCTAATTGAATCAAATGAAAGTCAAACACATTCAAACAAGGATTTTGAATCAAATGAAAGTCAAATACATTCTAGAAAGCTAATTAAATCAAATGAAAGTAAAACACATTCAAATAAAGCTATTTGAATCAAATGAAAGTCAAATACATTCTACAAAACTAATTGAATCAAATGAAAGTCAAACACATTCAAACAAAGCTATTTGAATCAAAGGAGAGTCAAATAAATTCAAACAAAGCTAATAAAATCAAATGAAAGTCAAACACATTCAAATAAAAGTCAAACACATTCAAACAAAGCCATTTAAATCAAATGAAAGTCAAACACATTCAAAAAAAGCTTTTTAATTTAAATGAAAGTCAAACACATTCAAACAAAGCTATATAAATCAAATGAAAGTGAAATGCATTCTACAAAGCAAATTGATCTAAATGAAATTCAAACACATTCAAACAAAGCTAATTGAATCAATTGAAAGTCAAATACATTCTACAAAGCTAATTGTATCAAATGAAAGTCAAACGCAATCAAATAAAGCTATTTGAGTCAAATGAAAGTCAAACACATTCAAACAAAGTTGTTTAAATTAAATGAAAGTGAAATGTATTCTACAAAGCTAATTGAATCAAATGAAAGTGAAACGCATTCAAACAAAGCTATTTGAAACAAATGAGAGTCAAATACATTCTAGAAAGCTAATTGAATCAAATGAAAGTCAAACACATTCAAACAAAGCTAATTTAATCAAATAAAAGTCAAATACATTCAACAAAGCTAATTGAATCAAATGAAAGTCAAACACATTCAAACAAAGCTAATTGAATCATATGAAAGTCAAGCACAGTCAAACAAAGCTATTTTAATCAAATGAAAGTCAAATACATTCTACAAAGCTATTTGAATCAAATGAAAGTCAAACACATTCAAACAAAGCTATTTGAATCAAATGAGAGTCAAACACATTCTACAAAGCTAATTGAATTAAATTAAAGTCAAACACATTCAAAATAAGCTAATTGAATTTAACGAAAGTCAAACAGAGTCAAACAAAGCTTTCGAATCAAGTGAAAGTCATATACATTCTACAAAGCTAATTGAAACAAATGAAATTCAAACACATTCAAACAAAGCTATTTGAATCAAATGAAAGTCAAATACATTCTACAAAGCTAATTGAATCAAATGAAAGTGAAACACATTCAAACAAAGCTATTTGAATCAAATGAGAATCAAATACATTCAAACAAAGCTAATTAAATCAAATAAAAGTCAAATACATTCAACAAAGCAAATTGAATCAAATGAAAGTCAAACACATTCAACTAAAGCTAATTAAATCAAATAAAGTCAAACATATTCAAACAAAGCTATTTTAATCAAATGAATGTCAAATACGTTCAACAAAGCTAATTGTATCAAATGAAATCAAACACATTCAAATAAAGCTATTTGAATCAAATGAAAGTGAAATGCATTCAAACAAAGTTATTTAAATCAAATGAAATTGAAATGCATTCTACAAAGCTAATTGAATTAAATAAAAGTTAAACGCATTCAAACAAAGCTATTTGAATTAAATGAGAGTCTAATACATTCTACAAAGCTAATTGAATCAAATGAAAGTCAAACACATTCAAACAAAGCTAATTGAATCAAATGAAAGTCAAACTCATTCAACAAAGCTAATTGAATCAAATAAAAGTCAAACACATTCAAACAAAGCTAATTGAATCAAATGAAAGACAAGCACATTCAAACAAAGCTATTTTAATCAAATGAAAGTCAAATACATTCTAAAAACCTAATTGAATCAAATGAAAGTCAAACACATTCAAACAAAGCTATTTGAATCAAATGAGAGTCAAATACATTCTACAAAGCTAGTTGAATCAAATGAAAGTCAAACACATTCAAATAAAGCTATTTAAATCAAATGAAAGTCAAATACATTCTACAAAGCTAATTGAATCAAATAAAAGTCAAACACATTCAAACAAAGCTATTTGAATCAAATGAAAGTCAAACACATTCAAACAAAGATTTCTAATCAAATGAAAGTCAAATACATTCTACAAAGCTAATTGAATCAAATGAAAGTCAAACACATTCAAATAAAGCTATTTGAATCAAATGAAAGTCAAATACATTCTACAAAGCTAATTGAATCAAATAAAAGTCAAACAAATTCAAACAAAGCTATTTGAATCAAATGAGAGTCAAATAAATTCAAACATAGCTAATTAAATAAAATAAAAGTAAAATACATTCTACAAAGCTAATTGAATCAAATGAAAGTCAAGCACATTCAAAAAAAGTCTTTTAAATCAAATGAAAGTCAAACACATTCAAAAAAAGCTTTTTAATTTAAATGAAAGTCAAACACATTCAAACAAAGCTATATAAATCAAATGAAAGTGAAATGCATTCTACAAAGCAAATTGAATTAAATGAAATTCAAACACATTCAAACAAAGCTATTTGAATCAAATGACGGTAAAATACATTCTACAATGCTAATTGAATCAATTGAAAGTCAAACACATTCAAACAAAGCTATTTGAATCAAATGAAAGTCAATTACATTCTACAAAGCTAATTAAATCAAATGAAAGTAAAACACATTCAAACAAAGCTAATTGAATCAAATGAAAGTCAAACACATTCAAACAAAGCTATTTTAATTAAATGAATGTCAAATACATTCTACAAAGCTAATTGAATCAAATGAAAGTCAAACACATTCAAACAAAGCTATTTGAAGAAAATGAAAGTCAAATACATTCTACCAAGCAAATTGAAACAAATGAAAGTCAAACATAGTCAAACAAAGTTATTTGATAAAAATGAAAGTCAAATACATTCTACAAAGCTAATTGAATCAATTGAAAGTCAAACACATTCAAACAAAGCTATTTGAATAAAATGAAAGTCAAATACGTTCTACAAATCTAATTGTATCAAATGAAAGTCAAACGCAATCAAATAAAGTTATTTGAGGCAAATGAATGTCAAAGACATTCAAACAAAGTTGTTTAAGTTAAATGAAAGTGAAATGTATTCTACAAAGCTAATTAAATCAAATGAAAGTTAAACGCATTCAAACAAAGCTATTTGAATCAAATGAGAGTCAAATACATTCTACAAAGCTAATTGAATCAAATGAAAGTCAAACACATTCAAACAAAGCTAATTGAATCAAATGAGAGTCAAATACATTCAACAAAGCTAATTGAATCAAATGAAAGTCAAACACATTCAGACAAAGCTAATTGAATCAAATGAAAGTCAAGCACATTCAAACAAAGCTATTTTAATCAAATGAAAGTCAAATACATTCTACAAAGCAAATTGAATCAAATAAAATTAAAACACAGTCAAACAAAGTTATTTGATTCAAATGAAAGTCAAATACATTCTACAAAGCTAATTGAATCAAATGAAAGTCAAACACATTCAAACAAAGCTAATTAAATCAAACAAAAGTAAATACATTCTAAAAAGCTAATTGAATCATATAAAAGTCAAACACATTCAAACAAAGCTAATTGAATCAAATGGAAGTCAAATACATTCGACAAAGCTAATTGAATTAAATTAAAGTCAAACACATTCAAAATAAGCTAATTGAATTTAACGAAAGTCAAACACATTCAAACAAAGCTTTCGAATCAAGTGAAAGTCAAATACATTCTAGAAAGCTAATTGAAACAAATGAAAGTCAAACACATTCAAACAAAGCTATTTGAATCAAATTAAAGTCAAATACATTCTACTAAGCTAATTGAATCAAATGAAAGTCAAACACATTCAAACAAAGCTATTTTAATCAAATGACAGTCAAATACATTCTACAAAGCTAATTGTATCAAATGAAAGTCAAACACATTCAAACAAAGCTATTTGAATCAAATGAAAGTGAAATGCATTCTACAAAGCTAATTGAATCAAATGAAAGTGAAACACATTCAAACAAAGCTATTTGAATCAAATGAGAGTCAAATACATTCAAACAAAGCTAATTAAATCAAATAAAAGTCAAATACATTCTACAAAGCTAATTGAATCAAATGAAAATCAAACACATTCAAACAAAGCTAATTGAATCAAATGAAAGTCAAACACATTCAAACAAAGATTTTGAATCAAATGAAAGTCAAATACATTCTACAAAGCTAATTGAATCAAATGAAAGTCAAACACATTCAAATAAAGCTATTTGAATCAAATGAAAGTCAAATACATTCTACAAAACTAGTTGAATCAAAGGAGAGTCAAATAAATTCAAACAAAGCTAATTAAATCAAATAAAAGTAAAATACATTCTACAAAGCAAATTGAATCAAATGAAAGTCAAACACATTCAAACAAAGCCTTTTAAATCAAATGAAAGTCAAACACATTCAAAAAAAGCTTTTTAATTTAAATGAAAGTCGAACACATTCAAACAAAGCTATACAAATCAAATGAAAGTAAAATGCATTCTACAAAGCAAATTGAATTAAATGAAATTCAAACACATTCAAACAAAGCCATTTGAATCAAATGAAAGTAAAATACATTCTACAAAGCTAATTGAATCAATTGAAAGTCAAACACATTTAAACAAAGCTATTTGAATCAAATGAAAGTCAAATACATTCTACAAAGCTAATTAAATCAAATGAAAGTCAAACACATTCAAACAAAGCTAATTGAATCAAATGAAAGTCATATAAATTCAAACATAGCTAATTAAATAAAATAAAAGTAAAATACATTCTACAAAGCTAATTGAATCAAATGAAAGTCAAACACATTCAAAAAAAGTCTTTTAAATCAAATGAAAGTCAATCACATTCAAAAAAAGCTTTTTAATTTCAATGAAAGTCAAACACATTCAAACAAAGCTATATAAATCAAATGAAAGTGAAATGCATTCTACAAAGCAAATTGAATTAAATAAAATTCAAACACATTCAAACAAAGCTATTTGAATCAAATGACAGTAAAATACATTCTACAAAGCTAATTGAATAAATTGAAAGTCAAACACATTCAAACAAAGCTATTTGAATCAAATGAAAGTCAAATACATTCTACAAAGCTAATTAAATCAAAAGAAAGTCAAACACATTCAAACAAAGCTAATTGAATCAAATGAAAGTCAAACGCATTCAAACAAAGCTAATTGAATCAAATGAGAGTCAAATACATTCAACAAAGCTAATTGAATCAAATGAAAGTCAAACACATTCAAACAAAGCTAATTGAATCAAATGAAATCAAGCACAATCAAACAAAGCTATTTTAAATAAATGAAAGTCAAATACATTCTACAAACCTAATTGAATCAAATGAAAGTAAAACACATTCAAACAAAGCTATTTGAATCAAATGATAGTCAAACACATTCAAACAAAGCTTTTTGAATCAAATGAGAGTCAAATACATTAAAACAAAGCTAATTAAATCAAATAAAAGTCTAATACATTCTACAAAGCTAATTGAATTAAATTAAAGTCAAACACATTCAAACAAAGTGAATTGAATCAAATGAAAGTCAAACACATTCAAACAAAGATTTTGAATCAAATGAAAGTCAAATACATTCTACAAAGCTAATTGAATCAAATGAAAGTCAAACACATTCAAATAAAGCTATTTGAATCAAATGAAAGTCAAATACATTCTACAAAACTAATTGAATCAAATGAAAGTCAAACACATTCAAACAAAGCTATTTGAATCAAAGGAGAGTCAAATAAATTCAAACAAAGCTAATTAAATCAAATAAAAGTAAAATACATTCTACAAAGCTAATTGAATCAAATGAAAGTCAAACACATTCAAACAAAGCCTTTTAAATCAAATGAAAGTCAAACACATTCAAAAAAAGCTTTTTCATTTAAATGAAAGTCAAACACATTCAAACAAAGCTATATAAATCAAATGAAAGTGAAATGCATTCTACAAAGCAAATTGATCTAAATGAAATTCAAACACATTCAAACAAAGCTATTTGAATCAAATGACAGTTGTTTAGGGTGAAAATACCCTAAGACACGTGGCCCAATAAAGGCTTGACACGTGTCAATCTTTAAACGGTCTGCAAAGGCCCAATCCCTTTGCAGACACGTGTCCCTTATACCCTAATTGAGGTACAGTTCTCCCTTACTATAAATAGTAAGGGTAGACCTCATTTATGACACACATTAATTGCAACCACAAAAAAACCAAACAAAGCCCAAACCTACTGAAACGCTCTCGAACCGAGAAGCTTTTATTGTTCTTATTCCACTTCGAAAAGATACTAACTTAATCTTCGAAGGCGGAACTCCCACCCCCCATCCGGAGTCTCCGTTACTTGTGCAGGTACAGGCGTAAGAAGGAAGTCTGCTAGGTGCAGGTACAGGCGTAAGAAGGAAGTCTGCTAGGAAATTGTAACTCTCCCGAAGGACAATAAAAGACCCCCAAACATCTGGCGCCGTCTGTGGGGAGAGTACTTTCTAGATGACATCTGAGCCTATACTACCTAGTAAAGGCAATCTGCCTACTGGGGAGGTTGAGGTCCATTCGGACCAAGATACAGCTGATAACTATGACTTGGAAGCCTACACTGCTGCGGATGGCTCTTTAAGGACCAAAAACACCCGTTCCAAAGATAAGAGAGAACGGGAAGGGAACTAGGCGGCTCCTAGCAAGCCAACTAGGGGGCCGCTTGGGTTAACCTCTACCGCTGGAGACTCCCCAATCTCCAGAGATGAGCTCATGAATATGATGATGAGCTTCAAAGGAGAGATCAAAGGCCTTCTGGACTACACAGCCGGCCCCCGTAAGGGTCAGGCGGAAGAAAGGCGTCACGGTAAAAAGACAGCCAAAACAGTAAAGGGTAGAGCATCTACCCCGCATCCGAAGTCAAACATGCCGGCTAGGCTCTTTGATTTCTCAAAGATGCACACTCCTATAGATGGAGTCAGAAAGCCCGTCCGGCACATTCAGCCGGATGGAACCAAGAAAGTCTATTCTGATGCCCGGACGCTCATCCAAGATAAAAAGACTCAGCGATCCGAGTCGGCATCAACATCGACCTTTCGAGACAGCTTCAATGCCACCTCAGGAAGGCACTCGAGAACAAACAATGACAGCCGGACGAGCGAGGTTTCCGCTCGATCCGGCCCCCATATGATCCAACCGGCAGTGCATGGAACACCGTATACGCCCTTTGGATCCCCCTATGCACAGGCAGATATTTTCGGGGGGCAGCATCAGCCGCCCGTCCAGCCTATGGACTGGCAGCTCCGGCTGCTCAACCTTGGGGAACAGCCAACGACGTTCTCTAGAGAAATCACCGAGATGACCCAGCCGTCTAAAATCAAAAACGTGTTGGTAGGCGCCTACGACGGTACCACCAACCCGGAAGATCACCTTATGGCATACACCAACCTGATGTATTTGCAGGGTTTGGATGACGCCGCATGGTGCCGGTGCTTCCCGGCTACGTTGAAAGGGATTGCTCAACGTTGGTTTGGTAACCTCCCAGCCGGATGCATCAATAATTTCAGGACCTTGGCCTACTGGTTTACGTCCAACTTTTCTATGAACATCCCTGCCAAGAAAACAAGCCTTGATCTAGGGGCAATACAACAGGGAGACAAAGAGGGGCTCCGGTCATATGTCAGGCGGTTTAACCTGATGAGGATCCAAATCCATGGATTGTCTGATGACGTTGCCTATACTGATTTCTTCAAAGGCTTAAAAGATGGATCAACTTTTAAGTTTGACTTGGTTAGGAAGAGGGTCTCCACTCTTCACGAGGCACTCATGAAGGCGGAGGCCTACATTCAGGCAGTGGAATTGTGTGCTGTTAAACTTCCAACGGATTACAAAAGATCCGATAAAAAAGAGAATCGGCCTACCCAGTCGGCCAAAAAGGAAGACAAGAGAAAGGGGGTATGGGCGGCAGACTCATCCGGACAACCTTTCCAGAAAAGGAAGAGGTCGGATCCGTATGTGCCAAAGTACGAGTTCAACAAGGACTGTGCCTCCATTCTCAACGAAGTAAAGGATCGGTTGAATCTTGAAAAACCGTCTCCTATGAAGAGTCCTCTAAGCGCCCGGGATAAGAGCAAATATTGTCTTTTTCACGAGGAAATTGGCCACGACACTGAGGGTTGCTTTAGCCTCAGGCGGCTCTTCGACCGGCTCGCTGATGAGGGGGCTCTCAAATCTTATCTTTCCAAGTCAAGGGGTACTCCTAAACAAGCAAGAGGACCACCCCCAAAGAAGACGGCTACTCAATCGGATACGGATGAGGAAACCATCCTGACCATAGCCGGTGGATTTGCGGGAGGTGGGCCTACCATCCGGGGCACAAAAGACAACATTCGAAAACTGGTCAACTCGGTGGACGAGGGCCAGTCGTCTGAATATTCATTTCCGGAAGTTAACATCTCCGAGAGAGATAGGGGCGAGGTTAGGCGGCCTCATGATGACCCCATAGTCATCGAGTGCAAAATCGCCAATCAAAGAGTTGGCCGGATCTTGATTGATACCGGGAGCTCATCCGACCTCATCAGCTACCGGTGCTTGGAGAAACTCAAGTATAAGCCCAGTAGCATGCTTCCGGCCTCATACCCTCTTGTAGGTTTTGGGGGAGGAGTAGTACATCCGGTGGGCATGATTGATCTACCCATCCGGTTCGGAGAGAAGGGTAAGGGCCGGCATATGGTTGTCAAGTTTCTTGTTGTAGAACAGCTGACTGCCTACAATCTGATTATTGGCCGTCCAACCCTTAACCTCTCAAAGGCAGTCATCATCCCATCTCTAATGTTGATAAAGTTTGAAAGGGATGATGGCACAGTCGGTTCCTTGAGTGGGGACCAAAAGATGGCGAGAGAGTTTTACCTCTCGGACATCAAACCAACGCTTGACACAGGCGGTCAAGAGAAAGAAATTGTTGAACTTGACGACTGTGATCAAAGCTTACCGGCTACAAAGCCAGCCGGTAAAAAGAGGAAGGCGGACCAACTGGCGCCTGTGAAGGAGAAACAATAGCAATCACTGTCCGGGGAGAGGACAAACGTCCTTCGCCCTCAGCCGGCAGGAGAAATAATTGATGTTGTCCTTGAAGACTGTCGGCCAGACAGAACCGTCAAGGTTGGAACGGCTGCATTTGAAAGTTTGGGATCAGGTTTGCTCCTTTTGCTGAAGGAGTTCAAAGATGTGTTTGCCTTTGAAGTAGAAGAGATGCCGGGTGTAAGTCCGGATCTTGCTGTACATAGACTCGCTGTGGATCCTAAGAAGAAGCCGGTCAGGCAAAAGAAACGGAACCATGGCGAGGAAAGGTCCCAGGCGGCAGCAACCGAGGTCAAGAAACTCTTGGATGCTGGATTCATCCGGCAATGTTACTACCCGGATTGGGTAGCCAATGTCGTCCTTGTGAAAAAGCCGAATGGAACCTGGCGGATGTGTGTAGATTACACGGACCTCAACAGGGCTTGTCCAAAGGATAGCTACCCGCTTCCAAAGATAGATCATTTGGTAGACTCTACATCCGGCCATGCCCTGATGAGTTTCATGGACGCCTATTCCGGCTTCCATCAGATACCCTTGTGGAAGAAAGACCAAGAGAAGACGGCTTTCGTCACAGATCAAGGGCTATATTGCTACAAGGTGATGCCGTTTGGGTTGAAGAATGCGCCTGCTACTTTCCAGCGAATGATGAACTCGGTCTTTTATGATCAGATTGGAAGGAACGTAGAGGTGTACATTGATGACATAATTGTCAAATCAAAGCTGCAGGCGAATCATCTAGCCGACCTCCGAGAAACTCTCACCACCCTCAGACGGCATAAAGTCATGTTAAATCCAAAAAAATGCGTCTTTGGAGTTGAGTCCGGGAAGTTTCTTGGATTTTTTATTGATCAGAGGGGCATAGAGGCCAATCCGGACAAAGTACAGGCGGTGATTGACATGCAGTCGCCACGTACCGTCAGGGAAGCTCAAAAGCTTACCGGTTGCCTGGCGGCATTGGGGAGATTCCTCAGCCGGTCAGGTGACAAGTGCCTGTATTTCTTTCAAGCAATCAAAAAGAGGTCAAGGTTTGAATGGGGTGAAGAGGCTGAGGCGGCATTTCAACGGCTGAAGCAACACCTGCATTCATTGCCAAGATTGGTGAGTCCCTTACCCCAGGAGGCTCTCTACATGTACTTGGCCGTCTCGGATCACTCCTTGAGCGCCGTCCTCCTTGCTGAGAGAGACGGTAATCAGCTCCCGGTATACTTTATAAGCCATGTACTCCGGAATGCTGAACTTCGTTATCCCATGATCGAAAAATTCGGTCTGGCTTTGTTCAAAGCAGTCAAGCGGCTGAAACCGTATTTTTTAGCACATCCGGTGACCGTTTACACTGATCAGCCGCTCAAAAGGCCTATGACCACTTTAGAGTCATCCGGAAGAATGATTAAATGGGCTGTGGAAATCCAAAGCTTAGAAATCACTTTCGAACCCAGGCGAGCAGTGAAGGGTCAGGCGTTTGCCGACTTCATCGTTGAAATGACAAGGCCAATACAGCCGGATAAAACTGATGAAGTTTGGAGGTTTATGTAGACGGGAGCTGTACGCTGAATGGTTGCGGAGCGGGTGTAATTATTCACTCTCCGGAGGGGGACAAATACGAGTACGCTCTACGATTCAAGTTTCAAGCTTCGAATAATGAAGCTGAATACGAGGCCCTGCTAGCCGGTATCCGCATGTGTAAGGCAGTCGGGCAAGGAAAGTTGACGCCTGCTCAGATTCCCAACTCATCGTTAGCCAGTACAACGGTGACTACGAGGCCACCCATCCGGTGATGATTATGTATCTACAGGCGGTCAAAGAGGAGGCTGGGGCATTTGATGAATTCAACCTAAGTCAAGTACCCAGATCTGAGAATAATCAGGCGGATGCACTATCCAAACTTGCATCCTCCGCCACATGTGATACGCCTAGATCAGTCTTCTGGGAAGTCATGGAAAAGAAAAGCATTGAACATGACCCCATTGGAGTTCTAGATCGAAGCTCCACATGGATGGACCCCATCTGTAATTACTTGGTAGACGGCACTCTACCGGAAACCTCATCCGAAGCAGCTGCTCTTAAAAGACGAGCATTAAGCTTCGCAATGCACAAGGGTGAACTGTTCCGGAAGGGTTACTTGTAGCCGCTATTCAAGTGCGTTACCCCAGAACGGGGCAAGGAAATACTGGAAGATCTCCACGCCGGCTTCTGTGGATCTCACATTGGCGGGAGGACCCTCGCCAAAAGAACCCGGCGGCAAGGATACTTTTGGCCTACACTAGAGGCGGATGCATTAGATCTGGTGAAAAGATGCGACAAGTGCCAGAGGTTCGGCCGGCTGATAAGGCAGCCGGCAACTGATATGACAGCTATTCACAGCCCAGTTCCCTTTGCAAAATGGGGGATGGATATTTTGGGGCCATACACTCCTGCCCCAGGCGGCAGAAGATACATTTTGGTGGCTGTTGATTACTTCACCAAGTGGGTTGAGGCCGAGGCGGTAAAGGGCATCAAAACTAAGGATGTCATCTCCTTCATTTGGAGAAATGTCATCACCCGGTTCGGTGTACCAATGTAATGGTCTTTGACAATGGCCCCCAGTTCGAAACGCCTGTCCTGAAGACTTGGTTGCAAGATCAAGGGATTTCCCACTACTTTGCATCCGTTGGCCATCCGCAAGCAAACGGTCAAGTTGAAGCTTTCAACAAGCTCATCTCAGGCGGCATAAAGAAAAAGATCGAGAAGGCAGGCGGGCTTTGGGCAGAAGAGTTAACTCACGTTCTTTGGTCCATCAGAACTACTGAGAAGGGGTCAACCGGTGAAACTCCATTCCTTATGGCATATGGCACAGAGGCGGTGCTTCCCATTGAATTATGTGAGCCAACACTTCGAATCATGTTGTATGATGAACAGGCAAATTGGGAAGCCATGCGCCTGTCTCTGGATACTCTTCCAGAAAGAAGGGCAACGCCGCCTTGCGTCATGAAATCTACCGTCTTCGAATGACGAGGGCCTACAACAAAAAGGTGCTTAAACGCTCCCTCAAAGTTGGAGATTTTGTATTACGGAAGCTTGAAGCAACCGGTAGGCATACGAACAAGGGAAACTAACCCCAAACTGGGAGGACCCTACCGGATTTTTGAAGAAGTTAGAAACGGCACATACCGCCTGGAAACCCCAGACGGAATGCGGCTGCCTCGTACCTGGAATGTAGATAACTTGAAAAAGTACTACTTCTAAGGATTGAAATGTGAAAGCATATAATTTCCATTCATACAATTGTATTTGCACCTGTCTAGTGCAAGAACACAGACGGAAGAACACTTGTTAAAACCACTGCTCCAAAAAGAGCAGTCATCCGGTGACACCCATCCGGGTGAATCACTGAAGAGAACAGCTCCCTTCTGGGTGGAACATTGTTCTAGCGATCCCATAACTCAAACGGCGTTTGTCTAAAACGATTTGCAGCCGTTAGAAATGATCCTTTGCATCTGGGATTCATCCGGCAAGGACCCAAAAGAGGTCCATCCGGGTGAATCACTGGAAAGAACAGCTCCCTTCTGGGTGGAACATTGTTCTAGCGATCCAATAACTCAACGGCATTTGTCAAACAATTTTGCAGCCGTTAGAAATGATCCTTTGCATCTAGCATTCATCCGGCAAGGACCCAAAAGAGGTCCATCCGGAAAAATGAAATTCCTAATGGGCCACCGTAACCACCTAAACGGTTTTACATCCCATCCTATATATAATTGTACCAGACGGGGCAAGGTTAGGTCAGTCACTGACCCCCCATCCGGCTTCCATGAAACGACTGCCTGTCTACTGTTGGGGTAAACAGGTAGCCATTTCAGGGGCATATTGTGTATCTCTTCTTCATCCGGCATATATAGAACGGCTGAAATACTTGTAAAAATGCATATAAAAAAAAAATTGCAAATAATAGATAGAAAAAACCGACTGTGTCGGTTAATAGATTAATTGAAATGTTAGCCGGACCCCTGTCCGGGAAGATACATCGAAAATACACGCACGCAGGCCGGTAAAAAAAGAAAGAAAATATCAATCTTGCCGTTGCTCTTGTTGCTGAGGCTGCTCCAACCCTTGAGCTTGCCCAACCTAAGTCTCAGCCGTCTGCTCCTGCAGCTGCTCCGGCTGGTTTCCCATTGGCACCCCATCCGGCTCTGACCCTAACCCTTCTCAGCCCACTCGTCGAAAGGAGGAGGGGCAGGAGTGCCGAGTACTCGAGCTTCATAAACTTCGGAAGCATACAAGTAACGGAGGTTGAAATAGTCAAAGTCAGAGTCCGGATGGATGAGGCCCCAAGCCAGCTTCATGCGCTCCTCGCAGTCGGCTTCATTCTCTGTAATCAGGCGGCTGAGTTCCTCGTTCAGCTCCTTTTTGTGGGCCGCCTGAATATTAGTGAGTTGGACAGTCAGCTCGCTGTTCTTCTGGCGGAGGTTGGCATTTTCCTTGTCAGCTCCTTCCAGAGCTCTGAGATCAGCCTGGAGGTCCTTGACCTTAAGCTCAAGTTCATCAACTTTCTTCTTGGCCTCATCCCCAGCCAGCTCAGCCTCTTTCAGTAATTCCTCCTGTTGCAACTCTCTCTCTTTAGTTGCCAAATCATATTTAATAGTGTGAAATTGACTAACGTCAATTAGGTCAAGGGCACGCTTCTGAGCGTCTCTTACCTCCTCTTGCTTTTTACGCAAGGGGACTCGGAGCCCGTCCACTCTCAGCATCACCTATGGTACCAACCGGAAAAGGAGTTAGAACTAATGATGATAATTACTACTCATCCGGCAGAAGCAGAGCTTGAGACAAGCATAGGGCATTCGGGTTATTTACCTCAGCAAGAAGAGAGTTGATGCGATCTAGGTTAACCTGGTGTACAGCCGGCACCGCCTCCTTTTCAGAACGGGTCAGAGTCTTGACCATTCTCTTGGCGTATTGGTTGTAGTCGGGCCGGCTGGTAGAGTCATCTGCAAAGGAAGGGTTATCTGTCAGATACTGGCATAGGCGCCGCCTATATTCATGCGGCTGCCAGAGGAGCCCCCAGACTGGCTTGCTTGAGTTTTGACTCTCATATGCCCAAGCGGCCATGGGGGTCAAAGGCAGAGGTTTTACCTTGTACAGGCTGTGGGGTGCCATCCCCCCCAGCCGCATCTGAGCCAGATACCATCCGGGTCTGGCCCGCCGAAGCACTCGGCGTTAGCTGCAGGCTCTTCCCTGCAGTGGTTGGCCTGGCAGGGTCAGACGTCCTCTTTGCGGGACTAGCTGCCAAAGGTGGACCCGTCAGCCTTGGAGCTTTTGAAGCCGGCTGGGGTATCACACCAGCCGGTCTTTTGTGCATGCTTGCTAGTGATTTTGGCATGCCTTGGGTTCCACCCTGAAAATAGTCAAAACAAAGCAATCAGTTAGAAAACAAAGCAGATCATATGTCATCCGGTAAGAAATGGAAGAGGTTTTACTCCATTCTTGGCGGCCAGTGCCGCCTTCTTCTCTTCGATTTGCTTCTTTCTCAGCTCAATAGCTGAGAAGGCAGGTGTCTTTTCAGGAGGCACCATTCGTTTAGGCTTTACCTGCAAAAAAAGGGAAATTCGAGTTAGAGCGTGTACGCATAATCAGGTGTTAGAATACCGGATGGGTTTAATGAACCTACTCTTTTTAAACATTGAACTTAGATTGCAAAGGACAAGAAGGACTCGTCCCTTAACCATTCGGGAGGGGTACTCAGAACTTTGGACGATGATTTCACTACCGTCCTCCATCAGATGGGTCGTTTTGAGGAAGAGACCCGTCTCCATTATTTGGTCCCAGGCCTCAGACGACACTTTCGGGAGCGCGCATTTTTTGCCCAGCAATGCCGGGTGCTTATTATTACCGCCGCAGCCGTGATTTAGGGAAGTGGAAGGAGAAGAGACGACGTAAAAATTTGCTCTTCCAGTTGGTCCACTTTGATGGCTTCTCCAAAGTCATCATGTATTCTTGGTTGGTGGTAAGGGTGTACCAGGCATTCCACCCACCCGGAGCCCGGCTGAGGTAATGCATGTGTGCAAAAGCCTCCCAACTGGG
>NW_018742349.1:0-46839 GCF_001683475.1 Chenopodium quinoa
GATTCAAATAGCATTACTTGAATGTTTGACTTTCATTTGGTTCAAATAGCTTTGTTTAAATGTGTTTGACTTTCATTTGATTCAATTAGCTTTGCTTGAATGTGGTTAACTTTCAATTGAGCCAATTTGCTTTGTTGAATGCATTTGACTTTCATTTGATTCAAAAAGTTTTGTTTGACTGTCATGTGATTCAATTAGCCTCGTTGAATGCATTTGACAATCATTTGATTCAAAAATCTTTGTTTGAATTCTTTGGACTTTTACTTGATTCAATTAGCTTTTTTTGAAAGCATTTGACATTCATATGATTTAATTAGCTTTGTTTGAATGTTTTTGACTTTCATTTGATGCAATTAGCTTTGTCTGAATGTGTTTGACTTTCGTTTGATTTAATTTCTTTTTTGAATGCATTTGACTTTCATTTGATTCTGATAGCATTGTTTGAATGTGTTTGACTTTCATTTGATTCAAATATTTTTGTTTGAATGTGTTTGCCTTCCATTGGATTTAATTAGCTTTGTTTGAATGTGGTTGACTTTTAATTGATTCAATTTGATCTGTTGAATGCATTTGACTTTCATTTGATTAAAAAAGATTTGTTTGAATGTGTTTGACTTTCATATGATTCAATTAGTATCGTTGAATGCATTTGACAATCATTTGATTCAAAAAGCTATGTTTGATTTGTTTGACTTTCACTTGATTCAATTAGCTTTTTTGAACTCATTTGACTTTCTTTGGATTCAAAAATCTTTGTTTGAATATGTTTGAATTTCACTTGATTTAAAGTAGCTTTGTTTGAATGTGGTTAACTTTCATTTGATTCAATTAGCTTTGTTTGAATGTGGTTGACTTTCGTTTGATTCAATTAGGTTTGTTAGAATGCCATTGACTTTCGTTTGATTCAATTAGGTTTGTTAGAATGCCATTGACTTTCATTTGATTCAATTAGCTTTGTTGAATGCATATGACTTTCATTTGATTCAAAAAGCTTGTTTGAATGTGTTTGACTTTCATTTGATTCAATTAGCATCGTTGAACGCATTTGACAGTCATTTGATTCAAAAAGCTTTGTTTGAATTACCTAGACTTTCACTTGATTCAATTAGCTTTTTTGAATGCATTTAACTTTCATTTTATTTAAAAAGCTTTGTTTAAATTTAATTGACTTTCACTTGATTTAATTACTTTTTTTTAATTGCATTTGACTTTCAGTTGATTCAAAAAGATTTGTTTGAATGTGCTTGACTTTCATACGATTCAATTAGCATCGTTGAACGGATTTGACAATCATTTGATTCAAAAAGCTTTGTTTGACTTTCACTTGATTCAAATCGCTATTTTGAATGCATTTGAATTTCATTTGATTGAAAAAGCTTTGTTTGAATGTGTTTGATTTTCATTTGATTAAATTAGCTTTGTTTGAATGTGATTGACTTTCATTTGAATCAATTAGCTTTGTTTAATGCATTTGACTTTCATTTAATTCAAAAGCTTTGTTTGAATGTGTTTGACTTTAATTGATTCAAATAGCTTTGTTTGAATGTTTTTTACTTTCACTTGATTTAAATACCTTTTTTGAATGCGTTTGACTTTCATTTGATTCAAATAGCATTTCTTGAATGTGTTTGACTTTCATTTGGTTCAAATAGCTTTGTTTAAATGTGTTTGACTTTCATTTGATTCAATTAGCTTTGCTTGAATGTGGTTAACTTTCAATGAGTCAATTTGCTTTGTTGAATGCATTTGACTTTCATTTGATTCAAAAAGTTTTGTTTGACTGTCATGTGATTCAATTAGCCTCGTTGAATGCATTTGACAATCATTTGATTCAAAAAGCTTTGTTTGAATTCTTTGGACTTTTACTTGATTCAATTAGCTTTTTTGAAAGCATTTGACTTTCATATGATTTAATTAGCTTTGTTTGAATGTTTTTGACTTTCATTTGATGCAATTAGCTTTGTCTGAATGTGTTTGACTTTCGTTTGATTTAATTATCTTTTTTGAATGCATTTGACTTTCATTTGATTCAGATAGCATTGTTTGAATGTGTTTGACTTTCATTTGATTCAAATAGCTTTGTTTGAATGTGTTTGCCTTCCATTGGATTTAATTAGCTTTGTTTGAATGTGGTTGACTTTTAATTGATTCAATTTGATCTGTTGAATGCATTTGACTTTCATTTGATTCAAAAAGATTTGTTTGAATGTGTTTGACTTTCATATGATTCAATTAGTATCGTTGAATGCATTTGACAATCATTTGATTCAAAAAGCTATGTTTGAATTTGTTTGACTTTCACTTGATTCAATTAGCTTTTTTGAACTCATTTGACTTTCTTTGGATTCAAAAAGCTTTGTTTGAATGTGTTTGAATTTCACTTGATTTAAATTAGCTTTGTTTGAATGTGGTTAACTTTCATTTGATTCAATTAGCTTTGTTTGAATGTGGTTGACTTTCATTTGATTCAATTAGGTTTGTTAGAATGCCATTGACTTTCGTTTGATTCAATTAGGTTTGTTAGAATGCCATTGACTTTCATTTGATTCAATTAGCTTTGTTGAATGCATATGACTTTCATTTGATTCAAAAAGCTTTGTTTGAATGTGTTTGACTTTCATTTGATTCAATTAGCATCGTTGAACGCATTTGACAGTCATTTGATTCAAAAAGCTTTGTTTGAATTACCTAGACTTTCACTTGATTCAATTAGCTTTTTTGAATGCATTTAACTTTCATTTTATTTAAAAAGCTTTGTTTAAATGTAATTGACTTTCACTTGATTTAATTACTTTTTTTTAATTGCATTTGACTTTCAGTTGATTCAAAAAGATTTGTTTGAATGTGCTTGACTTTCATACGATTCAATTAGCATCGTTGAACGGATTTGACAATCATTTGATTCAAAAAGCTTTGTTTGACTTTCACTTGATTCAAATCGCTATTTTGAATGCATTTGAATTTCATTTGATTGAAAAAGCTTTGTTTGAATGTGTTTGATTTTCATTTGATTAAATTAGCTTTGTTTGAATGTGATTGACTTTCATTTGAATCAATTAGCTTTGTTTAATGCATTTGACTTTCATTTAATTCAAAAGCTTTGTTTGAATGTGTTTGACTTTAATTTGATTCAAATAGCTTTGTTTGAATATTTTTTACTTTCACTTGATTTAAATACCTTTTTTGAATGCGTTTGACTTTCATTTGATTCAAATAGCATTTCTTGAATGTGTTTGACTTTCATTTGGTTCAAATAGCTTTGTTTAAATGTGTTTGACTTTCATTTGATTCAATTAGCTTTGCTTGAATGTGGTTAACTTTCAATTGAGTCAATTTGCTTTGTTGAATGCATTTGACTTTCATTTGATTCAAAAAGTTTTGTTTGACTGTCATCTGATTCAATTAGCCTCGTTGAATGCATTTGACAATCATTTGATTCAAAAAGCTTTGTTTGAATTCTTTGGACTTTTACTTGATTCAATTAGCTTTTTTGAAAGCATTTGACTTTCATATGATTTAATTAGCTTTGTTTGAATGTTTTTGACTTTCATTTGATGCAATTAGCTTTGTCTGAATGTGTTTGACTTTCGTTTGATTTAATTATCTTTTTTGAATGCATTTGACTTTCATTTGATTCAGATAGCATTGTTTGAATGTGTTTGACTTTCATTTGATTCAAATAGCTTTGTTTGAATGTGTTTGCCTTCCATTGGATTTAATTAGCTTTGTTTGAATGTGGTTGACTTTTAATTGATTCAATTTGATCTGTTGAATGCATTTGACTTTCATTTGATTCAAAAAGATTTGTTTGAATGTGTTTGACTTTCATATGATTCAATTAGTATCGTTGAATGCATTTGACAATCATTTGATTCAAAAAGCTATGTTTGAATTTGTTTGACTTTCACTTGATTCAATTAGCTTTTTTGAACTCATTTGACTTTCTTTGGATTCAAAAAGCTTTGTTTGAATGTGTTTGAATTTCACTTGATTTAAATTAGCTTTGTTTGAATGTGGTTAACTTTCATTTGATTCAATTAGCTTTGTTGAATGTGGTTGACTTTTTTTATTCAATTAGGTTTGTTAGAATGCCATTGACTTTCGTTTGATTCAATTAGGTTTGTTAGAATGCCATTGACTTTCATTTGATTCAATTAGCTTTGTTGAATGCATATGACTTTCATTTGATTCAAAAAGCTTTGTTTGAATGTGTTTGACTTTCATTTGATTCAATTAGCATCGTTGAACGCATTTGACAGTCATTTGATTCAAAAAGCTTTGTTTGAATTACCTAGACTTTCACTTGATTCAATTAGCTTTTTTGAATGCATTTAACTTTCATTTGATTTAAAAAGCTTTGTTTAAATGTAATTGACTTTCACTTGATTTAATTACTTTTTTTTAATTGCATTTGACTTTCAGTTGATTCAAAAAGATTTGTTTGAATGTGCTTGACTTTCATACGATTCAATTAGCATCGTTGAACGGATTTGACAATCATTTGATTCAAAAAGCTTTGTTTGACTTTCACTTGATTCAAATCGCTATTTTGAATGCATTTGAATTTCATTTGATTGAAAAAGCTTTGTTTGAATGTGTTTGATTTTCATTTGATTAAATTAGCTTTGTTTGAATGTGATTGACTTTCATTTGAATCAATTAGCTTTGTTTAATGCATTTGACTTTCATTTAATTCAAAAGCTTTGTTTGAATGTGTTTGACTTTAATTTGATTCAAATAGCTTTGTTTGAATGTTTTTGACTTTCACTTGATTTAAATACCTTTTTTGAATGCGTTTGACTTTCATTTGATTCAAATAGCATTTCTTGAATGTGTTTGACTTTCATTTGGTTCAAAATAGCTTTGTTTAAATGTGTTTGACTTTCATTTGATTCAATTAGCTTTGCTTGAATGTGGTTAACTTTCAATTGAGTCAATTTGCTTTGTTGAATGCATTTGACTTTCATTTGATTCAAAAAGTTTGTTTGACTCATGTGATTCAATTAGCCTCGTTGAATGCATTTGACAATCATTTGATTCAAAAAGCTTTGTTTGAATTCTTTGGACTTTTACTTGATTCAATTAGCTTTTTTGAAAGCATTTGACTTTCATATGATTTAATTAGCTTTGTTTGAATGTTTTTGACTTTCATTTGATGCAATTAGCTTTGTCTGAATGTGTTTGACTTTCGTTTGATTTAATTATCTTTTTTGAATGCATTTGACTTTCATTTGATTCAGATAGCATTGTTTGAATGTGTTTGACTTTCATTTGATTCAAATAGCTTTGTTTGAATGTGTTTGCCTTCCATTGGATTTAATTAGCTTTGTTTGAATGTGGTTGACTTTTAATTGATTCAATTTGATCTGTTGAATGCATTTGACTTTCATTTGATTCAAAAAGATTTGTTTGAATGTGTTTGACTTTCATATGATTCAATTAGTATCGTTGAATGCATTTGACAATCATTTGATTCAAAAAGCTATGTTTGAATTTGTTTGACTTTCACTTGATTCAATTAGCTTTTTTGAACTCATTTGACTTTCTTTGGATTCAAAAAGCTTTGTTTGAATGTGTTTGAATTTCACTTGATTTAAATTAGCTTTGTTGAATGTGGATAACTTTCATTTGATTCAATTAGCTTTGTTTGAATGTGGTTGACTTTCATTTGATTCATTAGGTTTTGTTAGAATGCCATTTACTTTCGTTTGATTCAATTAGGTTTGTTATAAATGCCATTGACTTTCATTTGATTCAATTAGCTTTGTTGAATGCATATGACTTTCATTTGATTTCAAAAAGCTTTGTTTGAATGTGTTTGACTTTCATTTGATTCAATTAGTATCGTTGAACGCATTTGACAGTTATTTGATTCAACAAGCTTTGTTTGAATTACCTAGACTTTTCACTTGATTCAATTAGCTTTTTTGAATGCATTTAACTTTCATTTTATTTAAAAAGCTTTGTTTAAATTTAATTGACTTTCACTTGATTTAATTACTTTTTTTTAATTGCATTTGACTTTCAGTTGATTCAAAAAGATTTGTTTGAATGTGCTTGACTTTCATACGATTCAATTAGCATCGTTGAACGGATTTGACAATCATTTGATTCAAAAAGCTTTTGTTTGACTTTCACTTGATTCAAATCGCTATTTTGAATGCATTTGAATTTCATTTGATTGAAAAAGCTTTGTTTGAATGTGTTTGATTTTCATTGATTAAATTAGCTTTGTTTGAATGTGATTGACTTTCATTAGAATCAATTAGCTTTGTTTAATGCATTTGACTTTCATTTAATTCAACAAGCTTTGTTTGAATGTGTTTGACTTTAATTTGATTCAAGTAGCTTTGTTTTGAATGTTTTTTGACTTTCACTTGGTTTAAATACCTTTTTTGAATGCGTTTGACTTTCATTTGATTCAAATAGCATTTCTTGAATGTGTTTGACTTTCATTTGGTTCAAATAGCTTTGTTTTAAATGTGTTTGACTTTCATTTGATTCAATTAGCTTTGCTTGAATGTGGTTAACTTTCAATTGAGTCAATTTGCTTTGTTGAATGCATTTGACTTTCATTTGATTCAAAAAGTTTTGTTTGACTGTCATCTGATTCAATTAGCCTCGTTGAATGCATTTGACAATCATTTGATTCAAAAAGCTTTGTTTGAATTCTTTGGACTTTTACTTGATTCAATTAGCTTTTTTGAAAGCATTTGACTTTCATATGATTTAATTAGCTTTGTTTGAATGTTTTTGACTTTCATTTGATGCAATTAGCTTTGTCTGAATGTGTTTGACTTTCGTTTGATTTAATTATCTTTTTGAATGCATTTGACTTTCATTTTATTCAGATAGCATTGTTTGAATGTGTTTGACTTTCATTTGATTCAAATAGCTTTCTTTGAATGTGTTTGCCTTCCATTGGATTTAATTAGCTTTGTTTCAATGTGGTTGACTTTTAATTGATTCAATTTGATCTGTTGAATGCATTTGACTTTCATTTGATTCAAAAAGATTTGTTTGAATGTGTTTGCCTTTCATATGATTCAATTTAGTATCGTTGAATGCATTTGACAATCATTTGATTCAAAAAGCTATGTTTGAATTTGTTTGACTTTCACTTGATTCAATTAGCTTTTTTGAACTCATTTGACTTTCTTAGGATTCAAAAAGCTTTGTTTGAATGTGTTAGAATTTCATTTGATTTAAAGTAGCTTTGTTTGAATGTGGTTAACTTTCATTTGATTCAATTAGCTTTGTTTGAATGTGGTTGACTTTCATTTGATTCAATTAGGTTTGTTAGAATGCCATTGACTTTCGTTTTGATTCAAGTAGGTTTGTTAGAATGCCATTTGACTTTCATTTGATTCAATTAGCTTTGTTGAATGCATATGACTTTCATTTGATTCAAAAAGCTTTGTTTGAATGTGTTTGACTTTCATTTGATTCAATTAGCATCGTTGAACGCATTTGACAGTCATTTGATTCAAAAAGCTTTGTTTGAATTACCTAGACTTTCACTTGATTCAATTAGCTTTTTTGAATGCATTTAACTTTCATTTTATTTAAAAAGCTTTGTTTAAATGTAATTGACTTTCACTTGATTTAATTACGTTTTTTAATTGCATTTGACTTTCAGTTGATTCAAAAAGATTTGTTTGAATGTGCTTGACTTTCATACGATTCAATTAGCATCGTTGAACGGATTTGACAATCATTTGATTCAAAAAGCTTTGTTTGACTTTCACTTGATTCAAATCGCTATTTTGAATGCATTTGAATTTCATTTGATTGAAAAAGCTTTGTTTGAATGTGTTTGATTTTCATTAGATTAAATTAGCTTTGTTTGAATGTGATTGACTTTCATTAGAATCAATTAGCTTTGTTTAATGCATTTGACTTTCATTTAATTCAACAAGCTTTGTTTGAATGTGTTTGACTTTAATTTGATTCAAGTAGCTTTGTTTGAATGTTTTTGACTTTCACTTGATTAAATACCTTTTTTGAATGCGTTTGACTTTCATTTGATTCAAATAGCATTTCTTGAATGTGTTTGACTTTCATTTGGTTCAAATAGCTTTGTTTAAATGTGTTTGACTTTCATTTGATTCAATTAGCTTTGCTTGAATGTGGTTAACTTTCAATTGAGTCAATTTGCTTTGTTGAATGCATTTGACTTTCATTTGATTCAAAAAGTTTTGTTTGACTGTCATCTGATTCAATTAGCCTCGTTGAATGCATTTGACAATCATTTGATTCAAAAAGCTTTGTTTGAATTCTTTGGACTTTTACTTGATTCAATTAGCTTTTTTGAAAGCATTTGACTTTCATATGATTTAATTAGCTTTGTTTGAATGTTTTTGACTTTCATTTGATGCAATTAGCTTTGTCTGAATGTGTTTGACTTTCGTTTGATTTAATTATCTTTTTTGAATGCATTTGACTTTCATTTTATTCAGATAGCATTGTTTGAATGTGTTTTGACTTTCATTTGATTCAAATAGCTTTCTTTGAATGTGTTTGCCTTCCATTGGATTTAATTAGCTTTGTTTCAATGTGGTTTGACTTTTAATTGATTCAATTTGATCTGTTGAATGCATTTGACTTTCATTTGATTCAAAAAGATTTGTTTGAATGTGTTTGCCTTTCATATGATTCAATTAGTATCGTTGAATGCATTTGACAATCATTTGATTCAAAAGCTATGTTTGAATTTGTTTGACTTTCACTTGATTCAATTAGCTTTTTTGAACTCATTTGACTTTCTTAGGATTCAAAAAGCTTTGTTTTGAATGTGTTAGAATTTATTTGATTTAAAGTAGCTTTGTTTGAATGTGGTTAACTTTCATTTGATTCAATTAGCTTTGTTTGAATGTGGTTGACTTTCATTTGATTCAATTAGGTTTGTTAGAATGCCATTGACTTTCGTTTGATTCAAGTTAGGTTTGTTATAATGCCATTGACTTTCATTTGATTCAATTAGCTTTGTTGAATCATATGACTTTTCATTTGATTCAAAAAGCTTTGTTTGAATGTGTTTGACTTTCATTTGATTCAATTAGCATCGTTGAACGCATTTGACAGTCATTTGATTCAAAAAGCTTTGTTTGAATTACCTAGACTTTCACTTGATTCAATTAGCTTTTTTTGAATGCATTTAACTTTCATTTTATTTAAAAAGCTTTGTTTAAATGTAATTGACTTTCACTTGATTTTAATTACTTTTTTTTAATTGCATTTGACTTTCAGTTGATTCAAAAAGATTTGTTTGAATGTGCTTGCCTTTCATACGATTCAATTAGCATCGTTGAACGGATTTGACAATCATTTGATTCAAAAAGCTTTGTTTGACTTTCACTTGATTCAAATCGCTATTTTTGAATGCATTTGAAATTCATTTGATTGAAAAAGCTTTGTTTGAATTGTTTTGATTTTCATTAGATTAAATTAGCTTTGTTTGAATGTGATTGACTTTCATTAGAATCAATTAGCTTTGTTTAATGCATTTGACTTTCATTTAATTCAACAAGCTTTGTTTGAATGTGTTTGACTTTAATTTGATTCAATAGCTTTGTTTGAATGTTTTTTACTTTCACTTGATTTAAATACCTTTTTTGAATGCGTTTTGACTTTCATTTGATTCAAAATAGCATTTCTTGAATGTGTTTGACTTTCATTTGGTTCAAATAGCTTTGTTTAAATGTGTTTGACTTTCATTTGATTCAATTAGCTTTGCTTGAATGTGGTTAACTTTCAATTGAGTCAATTTGCTTTGTTGAATGCATTTGACTTTCATTTGATTCAAAAAAGTTTTGTTTGACTGTCATGTGATTCAATTAGCCTCGTTGAATGCATTTGACAATCATTTGATTCAAAAAGCTTTGTTTGAATTCTTTGGACTTTTACTTGATTCAATTAGCTTTTTTTGAAAGCATTTGACTTTCATATGATTTAATTAGCTTTGTTTGAATGTTTTTGACTTTCATTTGATGCAATTAGCTTTGTCTGAATGTGTTTGACTTTCGTTTGATTTAATTATCTTTTTTGAATGCATTTGACTTTCATTTGATTCAGATAGCATTGTTTGAATGTGTTTGACTTTCATTTGATTCAAATAGCTTTGTTTGAATGTGTTTGCCTTCTATTGGATTTAATTAGCTTTGTTTGAATGTGGTTGACTTTTAATTGATTCAATTTGATCTGTTGAATGCATTTGACTTTCATTTGATTCAAAAAGATTTGTTTGAATGTGTTTGACTTTCATATATGATTCAATTAGTATCGTTGAATGCATTTGACAATCATTTGATTCAAAAAGCTATGTTTGAATTTGTTTGACTTTCACTTGATTCAATTAGCTTTTTTGAACTCATTTGACTTTCTTAGGATTCAAAAAGCTTTGTTTGAATGTGTTAGAATTTCATTTGATTTTTAAAGTAGCTTTGTTTGAAATGTGGTTAACTTTCATTTGATTCAATTAGCTTTGTTTTGAATGTGGTTGACTTTCATTTGATTCAATTAGGTTTGTTAGAATGCCATTGACTTTCGTTTGATTCAATTAGGTTTGTTATAATGCCATTGACTTTCATTTGATTCAATTAGCTTTGTTGAATGCATATGACTTTCATTTGATTCAAAAAGCTTTGTTTGAATGTGTTTGACTTTCATTTGATTCAATTAGCATCGTTGAACGCATTTGACAGTCATTTGATCCAAAAAGCTTTGTTTGAATTACCTAGACTTTCACTTGATTCAATTAGCTTTTTTGAATGCATTTAACTTTCATTTTATTTAAAAAGCTTTGTTTAAATGTAATTGACTTTCACTTGATTTAATTACTTTTTTTTAATTGCATTTTGACTTTCAGTTGATTCAAAAAGATTTGTTTGAATGTGCTTGACTTTCATACGATTCAATTAGCATCGTTGAACGGATTTGACAATCATTTGATTCAAAAAGCTTTGTTTGACTTTCACTTGATTCAAATCGCTATTTTGAATGCATTTGAATTTCATTTGATTGAAAAAGCTTTGTTTGAATGTGTTTGATTTTCATTAGATTAAATTAGCTTTGTTTGAATGTGATTGACTTTCATTAGAATCAATTAGCTTTGTTTAATGCATTTGACTTTCATTTAATTCAACAAGCTTTGTTTGAATGTGTTTGACTTTAATTTGATTCAAGTAGCTTTGTTTGAATGTTTTTGACTTTCACTTGTTTAAATACCTTTTTGAATGCGTTTGACTTTCATTTGATTCAAATAGCATTTCTTGAATGTGTTTGACTTTCATTTGGTTCAAATAGCTTTGTTTAAATGTGTTTGACTTTCATTTGATTCAATTAGCTTTGCTTGAATGTGGTTAACTTTCAATTGAGTCAATTAGCTTTGTTGAATGCATTTGACTTTCATTTGATTCAAAAAGTTTTGTTTGACTGTCATCTGATTCAATTAGCCTCGTTGAATGCATTTGACAATCATTTGATTCAAAAAGCTTTGTTTTGAATTCTTTGGACTTTTACTTGATTCAATTAGCTTTTTTGAAAGCATTTGACTTTCATATGATTTAATTAGCTTTGTTTGAATGTTTTTGACTTTTCATTTGATGCAATTAGCTTTGTCTGAATGTGTTTGACTTTCGTTTGATTTAATTATCTTTTTTGAATGCATTTGACTTTCATTTATTCAGATAGCATTGTTTGAATGTGTTTGACTTTCATTTGATTCAAATAGCTTTCTTTGAATGTGTTTGCCTTCCATTGGATTTAATTAGCTTTGTTTCAATGTGGTTGACTTTTAATTGATTCAATTTGATCTGTTGAATGCATTTGAGTTTCATTTGATTCAAAAAGATTTGTTTGAATGTGTTTGCCTTTCATATGATTCAATTAGTATCGTTGAATGCATTTGACAATCATTTGATTCAAAAAGCTATGTTTGAATTTGTTTGACTTTCACTTGATTCAATTAGCTTTTTTGAACTCATTTGACTTTCTTAGGATTCAAAAAGCTTTGTTTGAATGTGTTAGAATTTCATTTGATTTAAAGTAGCTTTGTTTGAATGTGGTTAACTTTCATTTGATTCAATTAGCTTTGTTTTAATGTGGTTGACTTTCATTTGATTCAATTAGGTTTGTTAGAATGCCATTGACTTTCGTTTGATTCAAGTAGGTTTGTTATAATGCCATTGACTTTCATTTGATTCAATTAGCTTTGTTGAATGCATATGACTTTCATTTGATTCAAAAAGCTTTGTTTGAATGTGTTTGACTTTCATTTGATTCAATTAGCATCGTTGAACGCATTTGACAGTCATTTGATTCAAAAAGCTTTGTTTGAATTACCTAGACTTTCACTTGATTCAATTAGCTTTTTTGAATGCATTTAACTTTCATTTTATTTAAAAAGCTTTGTTTAAATGTAATTGACTTTCACTTGATTTAATTACTTTTTTTTTAATTGCATTTGACTTTCAGTTGATTCAAAAAGATTTGTTTGAATGTGCTTGCTTTCATACGATTCAACTAGCATCGTTGAACGGATTTGACAATCATTTGATTCAAAAAGCTTTGTTTGACTTTCACTTGATTCAAATCGCTATTTTGAATGCATTTGAATTTCATTTGATTGAAAAAGCTTTGTTTGAATGTGTTTGATTTTCATTAGATTAAATTAGCTTTGTTTGAATGTGATTGACTTTCATTAGAATCAATTAGCTTTGTTTAATGCATTTGACTTTTATTTAATTCAACAAGCTTTGTTTGAATGTGTTTGACTTTAATTTGATTCAAGTAGCTTTGTTTGAATGTTTTTTACTTTCACTTGATTTAAATACCTTTTTTGAATGCGTTTGACTTTCATTTGATTCAAATAGCATTTCTTAAATGTGTTTGACTTTCATTTGGTTCAAATAGCTTTGTTTAAATGTGTTTGACTTTCATTTGATTCAATTAGCTTTGCTTGAATGTGGTTAACTTTCAATGGAGTCAATTTGCTTTGTTAAATGCATTTGACTTTCATTTGATTCAAAAAGTTTTGTTTGACTGTCATGTGATACAATTAGCCTCGTTGAATGCATTTGACAATCATTTGATTCAAAAAGCTTTGTTTGAATTCTTTGGACTTTTACTTGATTCAATTAGATTTTTTGAAAGCATTTGACTTTCATATGATTTAATTAGCTTTGTTTGAATGTTTTTGACTTTCATTTGATGCAATTAGCTTTGTCTGAATGTGTTTGACTTTCGTTTGATTTAATTATCTTTTTTGAATGCATTTGACTTTCATTTGATTCAGATAGCATTGTTTGAATGTGTTTGACTTTCATTTGATTCAAATAGCTTTGTTTGAATGTGTTTGCCTTCTATTGGATTTAATTAGCTTTGTTTGAATGTGGTTGACTTTTAATTGATTCAATTTGATCTGTTGAATGCATTTGACTTTCATTTGATTCAAAAAGATTTGTTTGAATGTGTTTGACTTTCATATGATTCAATTAGTATCGTTGAATGCATTTGACAATCATTTGATTCAAAAAGCTATGTTTGAATTTGTTTGACTTTCACTTGATTCAATTAGCTTTTTTGAACTCATTTGACTTTCTTAGGATTCAAAAAGCTTTGTTTGAATGTGTTTGAATTTCATTTTGATTTAAAGTAGCTTTGTTTGAATGTGGTTAACTTTCATTTGATTCAATTAGTTTTTTTTTTTAATGTGGTTGACTTTCATTTGATTCAATTAGGTTTGTTAGAATGCCATTGACTTTCGTTTGATTCAATTAGGTTTGTTATAATGCCATTGACTTTCATTTGATTCAATTAGCTTTGTTGAATGCATATGACTTTCATTTGATTCAAAAAGCTTTGTTTGAATGTGTTTGACTTTCATTTGATTCAATTAGCATCGTTGAACGCATTTGACAGTCATTTGATTCAAAAAGCTTTGTTTGAATTACCTAGACTTTCACTTGATTCAATTAGCTTTTTTTGAATGCATTTAACTTTCATTTTATTTAAAAAGCTTTGTTTAAATGTGGTTAACTTTCATTTGATTCAATTAGCTTTGTTTGAATGTGGTTGACTTTCATTTGATTCAATTAGGTTTGTTAGAATGCCATTGATTTTCGTTTGATTCAATAAGGTTTGTTAGAATGCCATTGACTTTCATTTGATTCAATTAGCTTTGTTGAATGCATATGACTTTCATTTGATTCAAAAAGCTTTGTTTGAATGTGTTTGACTTTCATTTGATTCAATTAGCATCGTTGAACACATTTGACAGTCATGATTAAAAAAGCTTTGTTTGAATTACCTAGACTTTCACTTGATTCAATAAGCTTTTTTGAATGCATTTAACTTTCATTTGATTTAAAAAGCTTTGTTTAAATGTAATTGACTTTCACTTGATTTAATTACTTTTTTTTAATTGCATTTGACTTTCAGTTGATTCAAAAAGATTTGTTTGAATGTGCTTAACTTTCATATAATTCAATTAGAATCGTTGAACGGATTTGACAATCATTTGATTCAAAAAGCTTTGTTTGACTTTCACTTTATTCAAATCGCTATTTTGAATGCATTTGAATTTCATTTGATTGAAAAAGCTTTGTTTGAATGTGTTTGATTTTCATTTGATTAAATTAGCTTTGTTTGAATGTGATTGACTTTCATTTGAATCAATTAGCTTTGTTTAATGCATTTGACTTTCATTTAATTCAAAAAGCTTTGTTTGAATGTGTTTGACTTTAATTTGATTCAAATAGCTTTGTTTGAATGATTTTGACTTTCACTTGATTTAAATACCTTTTTTGAATGCGTTTGACTTTCATTTGATTCAAATAGCATTTCTTGAATGTGTTTGACTTTCATTTGGTTCAAATAGCTTTGTTTAAATGTGTTTGACTTTCATTTGATTCAATTAGCTTTGCTTGAATGTGGTTAACTTTCAATTGAGTCAATTTGCTTTGTTGAATGCATTTAACTTTCATTTGATTCAAAAAGTTTTGTTTGACTGTCATATGATTCAATTAGCCTCGTTGAATGCATTTGACAATCATTTGATTCAAAAAGCTTTGTTTGAATTCTTTGGACTTTTACTTGATTCAATTAGCTTTTTTGAAAGCATTTGACTTTCATATGATTTAGTTAGCTTTGTTTGAATGTTTTTGACTTTCATTTGATGCAATTAGCTTTGTCTGAATGTGTTTGACTTTCGTTTGATATAATTATCTTTTTTGAATGCATTTGACTTTCATTTGATTCAGATAGCATTGTTTGAATGTGTTTGACTTTCATTTGATTCAAATAGCTTTGTTTGAATGTGTTTGCCTTCTATTGGATTTAATTAGCTTTGTTTGAATGTGGTTGACTTTTAATTGATTCAATTTGATCTGTTGAATGCATTTGACTTTCATTTGATTCAAAAAGATTTGTTTGAATGTGTTTGACTTTCATATGATTCAATTAGTATCATTGAATGCATTTGACAATCATTTGATTCAAAAAGCTATGTTTCAATTTGTTTGACTTTCACTTGATTCAATTAGCTTTTTTGAACTCATTTGACTTTCTTTGGATTCAAAAAACTTTGTTTGAATGTGTTTGAATTTGACTTGATTTAAATTAGCTTTGTTTGAATGTGTTTGAATTTCACTTGATTTAAATTAGCTTTGTTTGAATGTGGTTAACTTTCATTTGATTCAATTAGGTTTGCTAGAATGCCGTTGAATTTCGTTTGATTCAATTAGGTTTGTAAGAATGCCATTGACTTTCATTTGATTCAATTAGCTTTGTTGAATGCATATGACTTTCATTTGATTCAAAAAGCTTTGTTTGAATGTGTTTTACTTTTATTTGATTCAATTAGCTTTTTTGAATTACCTAGACTTTCACTTGATTCAATTAGCTTTTTTGAATGCATTTAACTTTCATTTGATTTAAAAAGCTTTGTTTAAATGTAATTGACTTTCACTTGATTTAATTACTTTTTTTTAATTGCATTTGACTTTCAGTTGATTCAAAAAGATTTGTTTGAATGTGCTTGACTTTCATATGATTCAATTAGCATCGTTGAACGGATTTGACAATCATTTGATTCAAAAAGCTTTGTTTGACTTTCACTTGATTCAAATCGCTATTTTGAATGCATTTGAATTTCATTTGATTGAAAAAGCTTTGTTTGAATGTGTTTGATTTTCATTTGATTAAATTAGCTTTGTTTGAATGTGATTGACTTTCATTTGAATCAATTAGCTTTGTTTAATGCATTTGACTTTCATTTAATTCAAAAAGCTTTGTTTGAATGTGTTTGACTTTAATTTGATTCAAATAGCTTTGTTTGAATGATTTTGACTTTCACTTGATTTAAATACCTTTTTTGAATGCGTTTGACTTTCATTTGATTCAAATAGCATTTCTTGAATGTGTTTGACTTTGATTTGGTTCAAATAGCTTTGTTTGAATGTGTTTGCCTTCCATTGGATTTAATTAGCTTTGTTTGAATGTGGTTGACTTTTAATTGATTCAATTTGATCTGTTGAATGCATTTGACTTTCCTTTGATTCAAAAAGATTTGTTTGAATGTGTTTGACTTTCATATGATTCAATTAGTATCGTTGAATGCATTTGACAATCATTTGATTCAAAAACCTTTGTTTGAATTCTTTGGACTTTTACTTGATTCAATTAGCTTTTTTGAAAGCATTTGACTTTCATATGATTTAATTAGCTTTGTTTGAATGTTTTTGACTTTCGTTTGATGCAATTAGCTTTGTCTGAATGTGTTTGACTTTCGTTTGATTTAATTATCTTTTTTGAATGCATTTGACTTTCATTTGATTCAGATAGGATTGTTTGAATGTGTTTGACTTTCATTTGATTCAAATAGCTTTGTTTGAATGTGTTTGCCTTCCACTGGATTTAATTAGCTTTGTTTGAATGACATTGACTTTTAATTGATTCAATTTGATCTGTTGATTGCATTTGACTTTCATTTGATTCAAAAAGATTTGTTTGAATGTGTTTGACTTTCATATGATTCAATTAGTATCGTTGAATGCATTTGACAATCATTTGATTCAAAAAGCTATGTTTGAATTTGTTTGACTTTCACTTGATTCAATTAGCTTTTTTGAAATCATTTGACTTTCTTTGGATTCAAAAAGCTTTGTTTGAATGTGTTTGAATTTCACTTGATTTAAATTAGCTTCGTTTGAATGTGGTTAACTTTCATTTGATTCAATTAGCTTTGTTTGAATGTGGTTGACTTTCATTTGATTCAATTAGCTTTGTTTGAATGTGGTTGACTTTCATTTGATTAAATTAGCTTTGTTTAATGCATTTGACTTTCATTTAATTCAAAAAGCTTTGTTTGAATGTGTTTGACTTTAATTTGATTCAAATAGCTTTGTTTGAATGATTTTGACTTTCACTTGATTTAAATACCTTTTTTGAATGCGTTTGACTTTCATTTGATTCAAATATCATTTCTTGAATGTGTTTGACTTTCATTTGGTTCAAAAAGTTTTGTTTAAATGTGTTTGACTTTCATTTGATTCAATTAGCTTTGCTTGAATGTGGTTAACTTTCAATTGAGTCAATTTGCTTTGTTGAATGCATTTGACTTTCATTTTATTCAAAAAGTTTTGTTTGACTGTCATATGATTCAATTAGCCTCGTTGAATGCATTTGACAATCATTTGATTCAAAAAGCTTTGTTTGAATTCTTTGGACTTTTACTTGATTCAATTAGCTTTTTTGAAAGCATTTGACTTTCATATGATTTAATTAGCTTTGTTTGAATGTTTTTGACTTTCATTTGATGCAATTAGCTTTGTCTGAATGTGTTTGACTTTCGTTTGATTTAATTATCTTTTTTGAATGCATTTGACTTTCATTTGATTCAGATAGCATTGTTTGAATGTGTTTGACTTTCATTTGATTTAAATAGCTTTGTTTGAATGTGTTTGCCTTCCATTGGATTTAATTAGCATTGTTTGAATGTGGTTAACTTTTAATTGATTCAATTTGATCTGTTGAATGCATTTGACTTTCATTTGATTCAAAAAGATTTGTTTGAATGTGTTTGACTTTCATATGATTCAATTAGTATCGTTGAATGCATTTGACAATCATTTGATTCAAAAAGCTATGTTTGAATTTGTTTGACTTTCACTTGATTCAATTAGCTTTTTTGAACTCATTTGACTTTCTTTGGATTCAAAAAGCTTTGTTTGAATGTGTTTGAATTTCACTTGATTTAAATTAGCTTCGTTTGAATGTGGTTAACTTTCATTTGATTCAATTAGCTTTGTTTGAATGTGGTTGACTTTCATTTGATTCAATTAGGTTTGTTAGAATGACATTGACTTTCGTTTGATTCAATTAGGTTTGTTAGAATGCCATTGACTTTCATTTGATTCAATTAGCTTTGTTGAATGCATATGACTTTCATTTGATTCAAAAAGCTTTGTTTGAATGTGTTTGACTTTCATTTGATTCAATTAGCATCGTTGAACGCATTTGACAGTCATTTGATTCAAAAAACTTTGTTTAAATTACCTAGACTTTCACTTAATTCAATTAGCTTTTTTGAATGCATTTAACTTTCATTTGATTTAAAAAGCTTTGTTTAAATGGTATTGACTTTCACTTGATTTATTTACTTTTTTTAATTGCATTTGACTTTCAGTTGATTCAAAAAGATTTGTTTGAATGTGCTTGACTTTATATGATTCAATTAGCATCGTTGAACGGATTTGACAATCATTTGATTCAAAAAGCTTTGTTTGACTTTCACTTGATTCAAATCGCTATTTTGAATGCATTTGAATTTCATTTGATTGAAAAAGCTTTGTTTGAATGTGTTTGATTTTCATTTGATTAAATTAGCTTTGTTTGAATGTGATTGACTTTCATTTGAATCAATTAACTTTTTTAATGCATTTGACTTTCATTTAATTCAAAAAGCTTTGTTTGAATGTGTTTGACTTTAATTTGATTCAAATAGCTTTGTTTAAATGATTTTGACTTTCACTTGATTTAAATACCTTTTTTGAATGCGTTTGACTTTCATTTGATTCAAATAGCATTTCTTGAATGTGTTTGACTTTCATTTGGTTCAAATAGCTTTGTTTAAATGTGTTTGACTTTCATTTGATTCAATTAGCTTTGCTTGAATGTGGTTAACTTTCAATTGAGTCAATTTGCTTTGTTGAATGCATTTGACTTTCATTTGATTCAAAAATTTTTGTTTGACTGTCATATGATTCAATTAGCCTCGTTTAATGCATTTGACAATCATTTGATTCAAAAAGCTTTGTTTGATTTCTTTGGACTTTTACTTGATTCAATTAGCTTTTTTGAAAGCATTTGACTTTCATATGATTTAATTAGCTTTGTTTGAATGTTTTTTACTTTCATTTGATGCAATTAGCTTTGTCTGAATGTGTTTGACTTTCGTTTGATTTAATTATCTTTTTTGAATGCATTTGACTTTCATTTGATTCAGATAGCATTGTTTGAATGTGTTTTACTTTCATTTGATTCAAATAGCTTTGTTTGAATGTGTTTGCCTTCCATTGGATTTAATTAGCTTTGTTTGAATGTGGTTGACTTTTAATTGATTCAATTTGATCTGTTGAATGCATTTGACTTTCATTTGATTCAAAAAGATTTGTTTGAATGTGTTTGCCTTTCATATGATTCAATTAGTATCGTTGAATGCATTTGACAATCATTTGATTAAAAAAGCTATGTTTGAATTTGTTTGACTTTCACTTGATTCAATTAGCTTTTTTGAACTCATTTTACTTTCTTTGGATTCAAAAAGCTTTGTTTGAATGTGTTTGAATTTCACTTGATTTAAATTAGCTTTGTTTGAATGTGGTTAACTTTCATTTGATTCAATTAGCTTTGTTTGAATGTGATTGACTTTCATTTGATTCAATTAGGTTTGTTAGAATGCCATTGACTTTCGTTTGATTCAATTAGGTTTGTTAGAATGCAATTGACTTTCATTTGATTCAATTAGCTTTGTTGAATGCATATGACTTTCATTTGATTCAAAAAGCTTGGTTTGAATGTGTTTGACTTTCATTTGATTCAATTAGCATCGTTGAACGCATTTGACAGTCATTTGATTCAAAAAACTTTGTTTGAATTACCTAGACTTTCACTTGATTCAATTAGCTTTTTTGAATGCATTTAACTTTCATTTGATTTAAAAAGCTTTGTTTAAATGTAATTGACTTTCACTTGATTTAATTACTTTTTTTTAATTGAATTTGACTTTCAGTTGATTCAAAAAGATTTGTTTGAATGTGCTTGACTTTCATATGATTCAATTAGCATCGTTGAACGGATTTGACAATCATTTGATTCAAAAAGCTTTGTTTGACTTTCACTTGATTCAAATCGCTATTTTGAATGCATTTGAATTTCATTTGATTGAAAAAGCTTTGTTTGAATGTGTTTGATTTTCATTTGATTAAATTAGCTTTGTTTGAATATGATTGACTTTCATTTGAATCAATTAGCTTTGTTTAATGCATTTGACTTTCATTTAATTCAAAAAGCTTTGTTTGAATGTGTTTGACTTTAATTTGATTCAAAGAGCTTTGTTTGAATGATTTTGACTTTCACTTGATTTAAATACCTTTTTTGAATGCGTTTGACTTTCATTTGATTCAAATATCATTTCTTGAATGTGTTTGACTTTCATTTGGTTCAAAAAGCTTTGTTTAAATGTGTTTGACTTTCATTTGATTCAATTAGCTTTGCTTGAATGTGGTTAACTTTCAATTGAGTCAATTTGCTTTGTTGAATGCATTTGACTTTCATTTTATTCAAAAAGTTTTGTTTGATTGTCATATGATTCAATTAGCCTCGTTGAATGCATTTGACAATCATTTGATTCAAAAAGCTTTGTTTGAATTCTTTGGACTTTTACTTGATTCAATTAGCTTTTTTGAAAGCATTTGACTTTCATATGATTTAATTAGGTTTGTTTGAATGTTTTTGACTTTCATTTGATGCAATTAGCTTTGTCTGAATGTGTTTGACTTTCGTTTGATTTAATTATCTTTTTTGAATGCATTTGACTTTCATTTGATTCAGATAGCATTGTTTGAATGTGTTTGACTTTCATTTGATTTAAATAGCTTTGTTTGAATGTGTTTGCCTTCCATTGGATTTAATTAGCATTGTTTGAATGTGGTTAACTTTTAATTGATTCAATTTGATCTGTTGAATGCATTTGACTTTCATTTGATTCAAAAAGATTTGTTTGAATGTGTTTGACTTTCATATGATTCAATTAGTATCGTTGAATGCATTTGACAATCATTTGATTCAAAAAGCTATGTTTGAATTTGTTTGACTTTCACTTGATTCAATTAGCTTTTTTGAACTCATTTGACTTTCTTTGGATTCAAAAAGCTTTGTTTGAATGTGTTTGAATTTCACTTGATTTAAATTAGCTTCGTTTGAATGTGGTTAACTTTCATTTGATTCAATTAGCTTTGTTTGAATGTGGTTGACTTTCATTTGATTCAATTAGGTTTGTTAGAATGACATTGACTTTCGTTTGATTCAATTAGGTTTGTTAGAATGCCATTGACTTTCATTTGATTCAATTAGCTTTGTTGAATGCATATGACTTTCATTTGATTCAAAAAGCTTTGTTTGAATGTGTTTGACTTTCATTTGATTCAATTAGCATCGTTGAACGCATTTGACAGTCATTTGATTCAAAAAACTTTGTTTAAATTACCTAGACTTTCACTTAATTCAATTAGGTTTTTTGAATGCATTTAACTTTCATTTGATTTAAAAAGCTTTGTTTAAATGGTATTGACTTTCACTTGATTTAATTACTTTTTTTAATTGCATTTGACTTTCAGTTGATTCAAAAAGATTTGTTTGAATGTGCTTGACTTTATATGATTCAATTAGCATCGTTGAACGGATTTGACAATCATTTGATTCAAAAAGCTTTGTTTGACTTTCACTTGATTCAAATCGCTATTTTGAATGCATTTGAATTTCATTTGATTGAAAAAGCTTTGTTTGAATGTGTTTGATTTTCATTTGATTAAATTAGCTTTGTTTGAATGTGATTGACTTTCATTTGAATCAATTAACTTTTTTAATGCATTTGACTTTCATTTAATTCAAAAAGCTTTGTTTGAATGTGTTTGACTTTAATTTGATTCAAATAGCTTTGTTTAAATGATTTTGACTTTCACTTGATTTAAATACCTTTTTTGAATGCGTTTGACTTTCATTTGATTCAAATAGCATTTCTTGAATGTGTTTGACTTTCATTTGGTTCAAATAGCTTTGTTTAAATGTGTTTGACTTTCATTTGATTCAATTAGCTTTGCTTGAATGTGGTTAACTTTCAATTGAGTCAATTTGCTTTGTTGAATGCATTTGACTTTCATTTGATTCAAAAATTTTTGTTTGACTGTCATATGATTTAATTAGCCTCGTTGAATGCATTTGACAATCATTTGATTCAAAAAGCTTTGTTTGATTTCTTTGGACTTTTACTTGATTCAATTAGCTTTTTTGAAAGCATTTGACTTTCATATGATTTAATTAGCTTTGTTTGAATGTTTTTGACTTTCATTTGATGCAATTAGCTTTGTCTGAATGTGTTTGACTTTCGTTTGATTTAATTATCTTTTTTGAATGCATTTGACTTTCATTTGATTCAGATAGCATTGTTTGAATGTGTTTTACTTTCATTTGATTCAAATAGCTTTGTTTGAATGTGTTTGCCTTCCATTGGATTTAATTAGCTTTGTTTGAATGTGGTTGACTTTTAATTGATTCAATTTGATCTGTTGAATGCATTTGACTTTCATTTGATTCAAAAAGATTTGTTTGAATGTGTTTGACTTTCATATGATTCAATTAGTATCGTTGAATGCATTTGACAATCATTTGATTAAAAAAGCTATGTTTGAATTTGTTTGACTTTCACTTGATTCAATTAGCTTTTTTGAACTCATTTTACTTTCTTTTGATTCAAAAAGCTTTGTTTGAATGTGTTTGAATTTCACTTGATTTAAATTAGCTTTGTTTGAATGTGGTTAACTTTCATTTGATTCAATTAGCTTTGTTTGAATGTGGTTGACTTTCATTTGATTCAATTAGGTTTGTTAGAATGCCATTGACTTTCGTTTGATTCAATTAGGTTTGTTAGAATGCAATTGACTTTCATTTGATTCAATTAGCTTTGTTGAATGCATATGACTTTCATTTGATTCAAAAAGCTTTGTTTGAATGTGTTTGACTTTCATTTGATTCAATTAGCATCGTTGAACGCATTTGACAGTCATTTGATTCAAAAAACTTTGTTTGAATTACCTAGACTTTCACTTGATTCAATTAGCTTTTTTGAATGAATTTAACTTTCATTTGATTTAAAAAGATTTGTTTAAATGTAATTGACTTTCACTTAATTTAATTACTTTTTTTTAATTGCATTTGACTTTCAGTTGATTCAAAAAGATTTGTTTGAATGTGCTTGACTTTCATATGATTCAATTAGCATCGTTGAACGGATTTGACAATCATTTGAATCAAAAAGCTTTGTTTGACTTTCACTTGATTCAAATCGCTATTTTGAATGCATTTGAATTTCATTTGATTGAAAAAGCTTTGTTTGAATGTGTTTGATTTTCATTTGATTAAATTAGCTTTGTTTGAATGTGATTGACTTTCATTTGAATCAATTAGCTTTGTTTAATGCATTTGACTTTCATTTAATTCAAAAAGCTTTGTTTGAATGTGTTTGACTTTAATTTGATTCAAATAGCTTTGTTTGAATGATTTTGACTTTCACTTGATTTAAATACCTTTTTTGAATGCGTTTGACTTTCATTTGATTCAAATAGCATTTCTTGAATGTGTTTGACTTTCATTTGGTTCAAATAGCTTTGTTTAAATGTGTTTGACTTTCATTTGATTCAATTAGCTTTGCTTGAATGTGGTTAACTTTCAATTGAGTCAATTTGCTTTGTTGAATGCATTTGACTTTCATTTGATTCAAAAAGTTTTGTTTAACTGTCATATGATTCAATTAGCCTCGTTGAATGCATTTGACAATCATTTGATTCAAAAAGCTTTGTTTGAATTCTTTGGACTTTTACTTGATTCAATTAGCTTTTTTGAAAGCATTTGACTTTCATATGATTTAATTAGCTTTGTTTGAATGTTTTTGACTTTCATTTGATGCAATTAGCTTTGTCTGAATGTGTTTGACTTTCGTTTGATTTAATTATCTTTTTTGAATGCATTTGACTTTCATTTGATTCAGATAGCATTGTTTGAATGTGTTTGACTTTCATTTGATTCAAATAGTTTTGTTTGAATGTGTCTGCCTTCCATTGGATTTAATTAGCTTTGTTTGAATGTGGTTTACTTTTAATTGATTCAATTTGATCTGTTGAATGCATTTGACTTTCATTTGATTCAAAAAGATTTGTTTGAATGTGTTTGACTTTCATATGATTCAATTAGTATCGTTGAATGCATTTGACAATCAGTTGATTCTAAAAGCTATGTTTGAATTTGTTTGACTTTCACTTGATTCAATTAGCTTTTTTGAACTTATTTGACTTTCTTTGGATTCAAAAAGCTTTGTTTGAATGTGTTTGAATTTCACTTGATTTAAATTAGCTTTGTTTGAATGTGGTTAACTTTCATTTGATTCAATTAGTTTTGTTTGAATGTGGTTGACTTTCATTTGATTCAATTAGGTTTGTTAGAATGCCATTGACTTTCGTTTGATTCAATTAGGTTTGTTAGAATGCCATTGACTTTCATTTGATTCAATTAGCTTTGTTGAATGCATATGACTTTCATTTGATTCAAAAAGCGTTGTTTGAATGTGTTTGACTTTCATTTGATTCAATTAGCCTCGTTGAATGCATTTGACAATCATTTGATTCAAAAAGCTTTGTTTGAATTCTTTGGACTTTTACTTGATTCAATTAGCTTTTTTGAAAGCATTTGACTTTCATATGATTTAATTAGCTTTGTTTGCATGTTTTTGACTTTCATTTGATGCAATTAGCTTTGTCTGAATGTGTTTCACTTTCGTTTGATTTAATTATCTTTTTTGAATGCATTTGACTTTCATTTGATTCAGATAGCATTGTTTGAATGTGTTTGACTTTCATTTGATTCAAATAGCTTTGTTTGAATGTGTTTGCCTTCCATTGGATTTAATTAGCTTTGTTTGAATGTGGTTTGATTAGGGGATTTTGCTCCCACCAATCGGAATGCGCCACGTGGGCCAATCAGGTCCTGCCAAGTGTCCCCCAGATGGAACTGTCAGGGCATGCCACGTGGCACACGCTTATTCGTCCACCTTGGACCTGTTATGTCATGACACTTGGCATACTCCATGCCTAATGGAGAAACCGGCCACCCAGGCCCAACTTCCGAGGGAAGCCCAATCAGCCCTAGGTTAACCTAAACCTAGGATTGGCACGTTTCCCAAGGTTATAAATACCTCTCTTAATCCTCATTAAGGGGGGATTACGGAAAAAACACATTGATTACACCCAGAGTTACAGGCTGATTACGCTAAAAACTCACATTAAACACTCTCACATAGAGAGACCCACTCACTTTAATTTCCGCATTAATTACTCCTTAATCAAGTACTAACTTGACCGTTGGAGGCGGAGCTCCCACCACCAGGAGTCTCCGTTGTTTTGCAAGTACAGGCGTCCGGTTCCAGTCTCGGAATTGTAACTCTCCCGCAAGACATCAGAAAACCCCGAAACATTTGACGCCGTCTGTGGGGAGAGTACTTCTGAGATGGCATCCAAGTCTGTACCGACTCCTGAAGAGAGGCGTCCCCTAGACGACCCTCAAGTAGAGTCGGACCACGATACTGAGGATGAACTTGAAGTTGAAGCTCACACAGCTTCAGACGGGACCCTAAGGGCCCGACGTACCCGTCATACCGAAAGGAGGGAACGGGAACATCTTCATACATGAAGCGAGCCAGCAGGCGCACCGCCTGTTCGGCAACAACCGACTGATGGGTCTGCTCCCATCACAAGGAACGAACTCATGACCTTCATGAGGGACTTCAAGGGAGAGATTCAAGAGTTGATCAACAAGAAGCCGCCTACTCTGGTCAAGGAGCAGTCGGCTAAGAAACCCTCCACTTCACTGAAGAGGAAGCCAGTTCAAGGGCGAGAGGCGACTCCTCATCCTAAATCTAGGAAGCGGGAGCCACCTGCCCTTGATTTCACAAAATTCCATTTTCCTACAGGAAATAGGAAACCTGTTCGTCATATTCAGGCGGACGGGTCGAAGCAAACATTCACAGACGCTCGGCTACTGCTAGAGCAGAAGAAGAGTGACCGATTGTCAGAGTCGGCTTCTACTTCAAACTTTCAAGACAGTCTGCAAAATGCCTCGATGAGGCGTACTCAGTCGTATCATGAGAGTCAGTCAGGCGGCACCTCCCGTCAGTCCGGCTTTCATAGTGACCAGGCGGTACCAAACTTACCATTTGTACCGCAACAACAATATTTTTTGCAGCCACCTCCGTTTGGTGGACCTGCAGCAAAAAACGTCCAACCTATGGACTAGCAGCTACGGTTGCTTAGACTTGGTGAACAGCCGTCAGCCTTCTCCAAGGAAATTACTGAAGCCGCTCAGCCGGCCAAAGTGAAAAATGTATTAGTAGGCGCCTATGACGGCACTACTAACCAAGAAGACCATCTTATGGCCTTCACCAACCTGATGTACCTTCAAGGGTTGGATATTCCCACCTGGTGCAAGTGTTTCCCAGCGACTCTCAAAGGAATCGCGCAACAATGGTTCGGCAACCTGCCGACTGGTTGTGTAAATAGCTTTAGGATGCTTGCTTACTTATTCACCTCCAACTTCGCCATGAACATCCCTGCGAAGAAAACGACCCTTGATTTAGGAACAATTCAGCAGGGCGAGAAGGAGGGTCTTCGTTCTTACATCAGGCGGTTTAACCTGATGAGAATACAGATTCAAGGGTTACCGGATGAGGTAGCCTATACTGACTTTTTCAGAGGTCTCAAGGACGGGTCGACCTTCAAATTTGACTTGGTCCGAAAGAGGGTGGCGACTCTTCAAGAGGCCTTGATTGAAGCGGAAGCCTATATACAGGCGACTGATCTTTGTACGGTAAAACAGTCGGACGGGAAAAGGTTCGACAAAAGAGAAGGACGACTTGAGTTAATAGCCAACAAACATTGGCGAATCAAGGGGTCTAGCCGGCCTCCGCCGCCTGGTACCTCTACTACTCAAACAAGAGTAACGGCGACTGAGTAACACCAACGTTAACTCATAGTCACTCCCTCAAACTTGGTATGGAACTTAAAAGGTTTGAGTAGACCGCCTGTTTTTTTGCAAACAGTGGCACTCAACCACTACTCCTGCTAGGTTAACAACTTATGAGTTAAAAGCCAACAAACATTGGCGAATAAAGGAGAACAACCGGTACCCACCGCTTGATACCTCTACTAAGTTCCTTGGCAACTAAGTAACAATCATGTTCACTTGGTCAGACCACTTTCCTACTTGGTTAAATTTACAAATGACAGGACCGCCTGCCTAAAAAGGATCCAGTCTTTAAAATAGTTCGAATACCGATTGGATAAATGGTCGACTAATCGTCTATCCTGGAAACAGACAACCAGTCGTCCAGGGGCATAGGCGACATGACTAACTATCCGTACCTGTCTGCAACTATTGGCCATGTAAAACAGTCGGTCTAGTGAACAATTGGATATTAGAATATTCAATACTTAGACAAATTTGAAGCAAAACAAAAATTCATTAAAAAGAAGCCGGTCAATAAAGACCGGCAAAATATTCAAAGCCCCGGCCCCCTGGCCGGGTAAATACAAAACAAACGGCAAGCAGGTCGTGGAAAGAATACATAAAGCTTAAGAAGGGGGCAGATCTTCAATATTAGCAGTTGCCGCCTGGTCAGCACTCTTCTTGCTGGACTCGGCTTCAGCTGCATCCTTTTTTGATGCATTACCCCTAAGCGGCACAAGCGCCACTACCGGCTCCTCCTCCTCCAACGCTTCCTCCAACGCCTCTTCCTCAGCAGCCGCCAGGATCTCTTGATTATATGTATCAGAACACTGGCGGTACGTTTTTTCCCATGAGGCAAAGTCGGCATTGGGGAAGAGGCGGCCCCAAGTCATGCGCTGGATTTGAGCGGAGTCTTCCATCATCTCCCGGACCAGCTCTTTCTTCTTTTGCTCGGCCTTTTCCGAGAGCTCCTGAGTAAGATTCCTCTCCTGGGTCACCAGGCGTTCCTTTACGTTGGCCAAGGATTTCTCCAAGGCTTCGTATGAGTACATCTTTAGGCGAAGAGGTTTCAGCTCGGCCTTGAGATTGGTGATGGTCACCTCCAGCTCGCCATTCCTCTTCTGGGCCGCCTCTAACTGAGCCCTAACAGCGGCGGTAGCCTGCGCCTGATAATAAAGAATATCAATGGTCAGAACTTCATTTTGGGCAATTTGAAACATTGCCTTATCACAGTCAGAGGCGGCCATAGCTTTTGCAGCCTTTACCTCTTTGTTCTTCCGGTCAAGCGGCTTGCGAAGGCCGTTCACTCGGAGCAGGGCCTAAGTACAAAGGAACAGGCGTCAGTTTCCAAACAAAAAGAAAACAGGCGTCCTGGAATTCAAATACTCAAAAATATGCTAAGTATACCTCAGCAAGGACCCCTGCAATCCCGTCTAGGTCAAGGGTGCCGACACCCCTGACCGCCTCCCTTTCAGCTGGAGGAACGACCCTGATCATAGACTTGGCCACCTCTACCAAGTCAGGCTCCTGAGGGCCGGTTGCATCAAGCATAAACAAACAGATTAGACCTAGTAAAAAAGGGAGCAAGTCTAAAATTTACAAGGACAACTTCATACTTCTAGGCGGCCCAGTTGGAGTTTTAGAAGAAGTGGCCGGCTGTTTCTCAGCCGCCACCTGTTTCCTGGAAGAACCAGGAGCGCTCGCAACAGTCGTCCTCCGGGCCTTGGGGTCCGGCTGTTGGGAAGATGAAGCTCTTGGAGCACCCGTCTAAAAAAGAAGAAAAAAGTCAGTATATGCATAAACACAACTCCAAAAAGAGGGTGAAAGTTTCGGAGCTCACCAAGGGTGCCCCTTTCTTGGGGGAGTCGGTTGAAGCTTGTTGCATAATGGAGGCCCGCAACATGGCCGCCGCAGTCTTGGAGGCGGTAATTTTGCTCATGGCGTCAGCTGCAAAAACAAACATCAAAGTTAATAAAAGTCATAACAAGAAATGTATGGAACAACAGAATATTCGACAGGCCGACTACCTCTTGAGCACCGACTGCTGAGGCCACAGGCGGCCAAAAAGTACTCGTCGTAGAGCCATTTGAAGCTCGGGACGCAGTGCAGGGGTACTTGCTCTCGTACCCCTGAAGTAGAGTCGACCCTCGACTCTACTTTAAAGAGTCCTTTATCAAGGATCTCTTTCTTAGCCTTGGGGGGAACAGGCGGCATGCTACGGCCGCCTTCAAGAAGGGGCGGATTCCTGTTCCACCTATTGAAGCGCTTGTTCAGCTCAGTGTCTGAACTCTCAATGATGAGGAAGGTGCTCCGCCAGTCCTTCCACTTGTTTGCTTTACCTCTCGTCATGAGGTAGCCCCTGTGGCTTGTCAATTGATACTAGCCGGTACCGCCTGCCTTAGGGGTCCGGCTGAGGTAGTTCATGTGGGCGAAAGCCTCAAAGCTCGGCTCCACCCCGTGAAGTTCGCACCCGGCCACATAGCCGAGTATGTTGACCCAGAAGTTTGGGGCTAACTGCCATAACCCCAACTCATACCCATCATAGATCCGCTGAACAGCCGGATGTAATGGGAAGCGCAGCCCTGCCTTGATGGCCGCCTCGTAGCAGCCAAAGCAGGCGCTATCATAACTGGTACCAGCCGGCCAGACTACTGTGTCTTCTGGATCCGGCACAAACACTAAAAAGTCGGGGCCCATTGTGTGGTTTGCGATAAAGCTCTCCACTTTCTCTTGTATGACTGTGATCCGGCCCCGAGGTACCATGCAGTAGTAGGGGGTATTTTGCTCTCGGTAAGAGGCGGATGGCTCCGCCCAATTGTCCCCCTTCTTAACTGCGTGAGAAAGCCTCGCCTCTTGCAGGCGACTGTTTTTCTCTTTTGTGTCCAGAGAAGCATGGCCAGAAGAGTTTGACTCGGAATCGTCCTCTGACGAGTCCGAAGTGGACGACTCCTCCCCTCTCCCGGAGGGGCCCGCCTCCTCTCTTTGAAAAGGAGCAGAATTGTTAACTGTAAAATGGGAAGGGGTCACTATGACTCCTCTGATGCAAATCACGAAAATCCTATTAGTCCTAGTCACCATTTTCATCCAAGCACAAGTCCAAGTTACGGTTCATTCAAAGAAGTGATACTTGCGAAATCATTTGAAGACCAAACCTTGGATTCTTTTGCTGCCCATGGTCCGTTTGTTTTTAATCATGGATTGACTTGCTTAATTGCTCATTAGAGCACGTTAATTGAAGCCTTTTGAACAGCCATTTCAGTTGGAAAGACGTGGGAATGGAGAGGAATTCAAGGAGAAACTTCAGTGCATGAATAATGAAGGAGGCGTGAATCAAGGGAGGGTTACAAGTGTTACACCAACGGTTTTTGCGGAATTCTTGTAGTTGTTTTCTTTGCTAGTTTAAATCGGTTTAATGAAGGAAGTTAAGGGGCATGTGAAGCCTAAAAGTCTGCCTCATGTGGGCGTAATTCTAGGCTTTAGTTTAGCTTCTTTGTCTAGTTGTAATAAATCAGTCTTTTGCTTCTTTAAGTTAAGCAATGATTGTTAGTTCTTTTAGTTGCTTATAAAAGGCGTGTAATGGTAGTTTGTAAGGAGATTTTGATCAATGAAAAAGAGCTTTTTGGCTTGAACTTAAAACTGATTATTTGTTTGTGAAATAACCGGTTTTGTACCAAGTTAGACTTGAAGAGATTGAGTGGTCAAGTGAGTAATCCTTCCATACAATTTGAACTTAGTAGGTTGAGTGAGAAATCCTTGCCTTCATATCCTTGTTTGTTAAGTGAGTAATCCGTACAAACCTACACCTAAATTCTACATAAACGTACCTAAACACAAAACCTAAATTCAATCTTTTGCTTAAGCTTGATTCATTAACTTGTTTAAACTAATTTCATCTATTAGTTTTTACATCATTTGGCGCGTCAGGTAGGGGGCTGTTTCTGTCCAAATGGATCAAGCAAACCCAAATGAAACCGTTGACCAAAGGAGACTTAGAATTATGGAGGAAAACCAACAAAGGCTCTTGGAAACCAATGAGCAATTACATGGTAATTTAATGGCTCTAATGGCTCGTTTGTTGACACAAGAATAAAGGGATGGGCGTCAAAACCCTCCTAGATATGATGACAAGAGTCTAAAGGTGGATGTAGACCTTTTTGATGGCACTCTTGACCCTGAGAAGTACTTGGAGTGGGAGCAATCACTTGAGAGGTACTTTGAGTTCAAAGACGTTGAGGAAGATGAACAAAAGTACAAGATTGCTAAGGTGAAGATAGCCAAGTATGCTGAAACTTGGCTGAAAGGAGTCCAAAGAAAACGAGAAAGCAATGGGAAAGCTCGTATTTCTACATGGACCAAGCTTAGGAAGAAACTTAGAGAACGTTTTGTGCCTTCTAATTACAAACAATCCATGTATGTTAAATGGAGTACCTTGCTGTTGGTAGTAGTAGTGTGGAGGAGTATATAAAAGAGTTTGAAAGATTATCCATTATTTGTGAAATAGTGGAAAATGAGGATTTGAAACTAGGGAGGTTTATGGATGGTCTAGATAAGGAGATCCTTGAAAATATAGAAGTGCAACCCAATTTGACTTTCGATGAAGCTTGCAAACTTTCTGTTAAGTTTGATAATCAAAAGAAAAAGAAAAAGCCTTCTAATCCATTTGAGCCAAAATACAAACGCCCATTCAATCCACCAAAAGAAAACTCTTCTTTTCCAAATTCCACCAAAAGAAACCCAAGTTCCTTTGACCCAAAAGAAAAAGGCAAAGCTGTTGCCAAAGCCGGGGACTTGAGTGACATAGTGTGTTTTAAGTGTCATGGAAGAGGACACTATAAGAGGGATTGCCCTAATACTAGAGCTTTAACCATGAGAGAACTAAAAAATATGATGGCTCAACCGTTTAGCCTAGATGAGGAGTTAGAGGATGAAAATGTTGTTGAAAATGACCCTTTGGAATCTTATGATTCTAATGAAGAGGAGGATCAAGGTGATGATTGTTTCCCCGAAAAAAATAGCCTAGTCTTGAGGAGAGCTTTACAAATGCAAGTGGAGGTTGAAAGAAACCCTTTGCAAAGAGAGAATGTCTTTTTAACCAAGTGCAAGGTTAATGGAGATGTTTGTGACTTAATTGTTGATAGTGGTAGTGAAGCAAATGTTGTATCAAGTGACCTTGTGAAAAAACTTGATTTAAAAACCACTAGACACCCTACCCCTTACAAATTGAGTTGGCATGATAAGAGTAAGAGTACGGGAGTTAGGAGACAATGCTTGGTAAAATTTCAGATTGGTTCTTATGTTGATGAAATTTTGTGTGACGTCATTCCTATGGATGCATGTCACGTTTTATTAGGAAGACCATGGCAAAGTGATAGAAAATCATTCCATGATGGTCTAACTAATACCTATACTATCACCCACCAAGGCAGCAAGAAAGTGTTGCATCCCTTACCACCACAAAAAAAGATTCCCCAAACACAATTCCCACCACCACAAACACCACAAAAAGAGCCCAAAAGAAAGGAAATCTTGTTACTTTCTTTCAAAGAATTCGAAAAGACCTTAGAGAAGGAAGATGAGGTGTTTTTGTTGTTGTCTAAGGAGGAGCATGAAGGGTTTCTTCAACAAAACCCTAGGTTGGCCGAATTAGTCAAAGCTTATGAGGATGTTTTTCCTAATGAGTTGCCTTTAGGATTGCCTCCCATTCGTGGGATAGAACATCAAATTGATCTAATTCCGGGAGCACCCCTTCCTAACAAACCACCTTATAGATGTAATCCCATGGAAACTAAAGAGTTGCAAAAACAAATTGAGGAGTTGATGCAAATGGGTTATGTAAGAGAGTCTATGAGTCCTTGTGTTGTTTCTACCTTGTTAGTGCCTAAAAAAGATGGAACATGGAGGATGTGTATTGATAGTAGGGCTGTGAACAATATAACCATTAAGTATAGGTTTCCCATACCTAGGCTTGATGATATGTTGGATGAGTTGAGTGGGGCTAGAGTGTTTTCAAAAATTGATTTGAGAAGTGGGTATCACCAAATTCGTATGAGGGAGGGTGATGAGTGGAAAACAGCTTTTAAAACCAAGCATGGGTTGTATGAATGGCTTGTTATGCCATTTGGTTTAACAAATGCCCCAAGTACTTTCATGAGGCTTATGAATGAGATGTTGAGACCCTTTTTGGGGAGGTTTGTAGTTGTTTACTTAGATGATATTCTTATCTATAGTACAAATGAGGAAGATCATTTGAGGCACTTGGAAGAAATCTTTAGAACTTTGAGGGAGAAAAAATTGTATGGGAAGTTGGAGAAGTGTCACTTTTTGCTAACCGAAATTGTTTTCCTTGGTTACATTGTTTCAGGTGATGGACTCAAGGTGGATCCAAGCAAAATAGAAGCCATTGCTTCGTGGCCTATCCCAAAAACCATAACTGAAGTTCGTTCATTTCATGGACTAACCTCTTTCTATAGAAGGTTCATTAAGAACTTTAGTACCCTCATGGCTCCTATCACCGAGTGTACAAAGAAAGGAACCTTCCAATGGAACCCTCAAGCCCAAGAAGCGTTTGAACTAGTGAAAAAAAAAATGTGTGAGGCACCTGTTTTCATGAAACCCTTTCCTGATTTCATGAAACCCTTTGAAGTTGAGTGTGATGCAAGTGGGAAGGGAATAGGGGCTGTCCTAATCCAAGAAAAAAAAACCCATTGCCTACTTTAGTGAGAAATTGAGCCAAGGGAAATTGAACTACTCCACTTATGATAAAGAATTTTATGCCATGGTTCGAGCCTTAGATCATTGGTCACATTATTTGAGGCCACAACCATTCATCTTGCATTCGGATCATGAGTCTTTGAGGTTCATACATGGCCAAAAAAAACTGAATGCTAGGCATGCTAAGTGGGTAGAATTCTTACAATCATTCAACTTTGCTACAAAATATAAGCAAGGGAAAGCCAACATCGTGGCTGATGCATTGTCAAGGAGGCATACTCTTCTTGGAATCATGGAGGCTAAGGTCCTTGGTTTTGAAATTATGAAAGAAGCTTACAAAGATGACCATGAACTTATGGAAATCATTGAAGCTTGCAAACATGGAGTAAATGGTCAATTCGTGATGGTGGATGGTTTTCTTTTCAAAGGGAACAAACTTTGTGTTCCTAAAGGGGCAATTCGTGACTTATTGATAAAGGAAGCTCATGGAGGAGGCCTTGCTGGTCATATGGGTATTCAAAAGACCCTAGAGATCTTGCAAAGTCATTTTTATTGGCCTAAGATGCTAGCTAACGTGCACCAAATCCTAGCTAGATGTTCTACTTGTCAAAGGGCTAAAATGACCTTTCATAGAGGTGAATACAAGCCTTTGCCAATTCCCGAAAGACCTTGGGAGGATTTGAGTATGGATTTCATCATGGCCTTGCCTAGAACAGCTCGTGGAAAAGATTCAATCATGGTGGTTGTTGATCGGTTTTCGAAGATGGCCCATTTCATTGCTTGTAAAAAAGTGGATGATGCTTATAACGTGGCTCAACTTTTTTTCAAGGAGGTGGCTAAGTTACATGGCTTACCTAGAACCATTGTTTCAGATCGTGATACAAAGTTTGTGAGCCATTTTTGGAAGTCATTATGGAGGCTCGTGGGTACCAAGCTACTTTTCTCAACTAGCCATCATCCACAAACGGATGGTCAAACTGAGGTGGTGAATAGAGTTCTTGGAACATTGCTGCGTGCCTTAGTGAACAAAGGAGGGAAAGATTGGGATCTTAAGCTAGCTCATGCTGAATTTGCTTACAATAGAACTCCAAGTAAAACCACGAAATACTCACCATTCGAAGTTGTTTATGGGGTCAATCCTTATGTTCCTATTGATTACATGGCAATTCCTAAGGACAAATTTGTTCATGGGACAGCCAAGGAGCACGTTGAGTTCATGATGAATGTTCATAAAGAAGTTAGGAAGAACATTGAGAAAGCTAACGAGTCCTACAAGAAGCAAGCAAACAAACACTTGAGCAATGTGAGGAAATTCGAAGTGGGTGATCTTGTTTGGATTTTTCTTCGAAAAGAAAGGTTCCCTAAGCAACGAAAGCACAAGTTGATGCCAAGGGCAGAGGGTCCTTTTTAAATTATGGAAAGGATCAACGATAATGCATACAAAGTTGATCTTGGAGGGCAATTTGGAGTTTCATCAACTTTCAATATTGGTGACCTAGCTCCTTATTTAGAAGATGACGAGTTGAGGACAACTCCTTTCGAAGAAGGGGAGGATGATGCAAATCACGAAAATCCTATTAGTCCTAGTCACCATTTTCATCCAAGCACAAGTCCAAGTTACGGTTCATTCAAAGAAGTGATACTTGCGAAATCATTTGAAGACCAAACCTTGGATTCTTTTGCTGCCCATGGTCCGTTTGTTTTTAATCATGGATTGACTTGCTTAATTGCTCATTAGAGCACGTTAATTGAAGCCTTTTGAACAGCCATTTCAGTTGGAAAGACGTGGGAATGGAGAGGAATACAAGGAGAAACTTCAATGCATGAATAATGAAGGAGGCGTGAATCAAGGGGGGGTTACAAGTGTTACCTCAACGGTTTTTGCTGAATTCTTGTAGTTGTTTTCTTTGCTAGTTTAAATCGGTTTAATGAAGGAAGTTAAGGGGCATGTGAAGCCTAAAAGTCTGCCTCATGTGGGCGTAATTCTAGGCTTTAGTTTAGCTTCTTTGTCTAGTTGTAATAAATCAGTCTTTTGCTTCTTTAAGTTAAGCAATGATTGTTAGTTCTTTTAGTTGCTTATAAAAGGCGTGTAATGGTAGTTTGTAAGGAGATTTTGATCAATGAAAAAGAGCTTTTTGGCTTGAACTTAAAACTGATTATTTGTTTGTGAAATAACCGGTTTTGTACCAAGTTAGAATTGAAGAGATTGAGTGATCAAGTGAGTAATCCTTCCATACAATTTGAACTTAGTAGGTTGAGTGAGAAATCCTTGCCTTCATATCCTTGTTTGTTAAGTGAGTAATCCTTACAAACCTACACCTAAATTCTACATAAACGTACCTAAACACCAACCTAAATTCAATCTTTTTCTTAAGCTTGATTCATTAACTTGTTTAAACTAATTTCATCTATTAGTTTTTACATCATCCTCCCTCAGAATTACCGGCTTTCCGGCCGCCTTGTTTCACTTCCACATCTGGCGCCTGGTCAGATGTTTCAGTAATCGGCACCCTGTGGGAGGAACCGTCTGAATTTGAGATCCTAGCAGTCTTTTTTGTTCTGGCCATCCTGCTCTGCATAGACACAGATACAATCGGACTTTGTATAAAGGGAAAAGATGGGTCCGGAAAAGGGCAGGCGGCACTCCTAGTCCTAGATTCAGCCGTCCCCGGTGACCGGCTGATCACTAACCTAGGTCGTGTCGTGTGCTTCCGTGGTGCCATTTCAAAAAAAAAAGAGAATAAAAAGAAAATTAGAAGTAAGAGAACCGACAGTTACCTGAACGAGTGACGATTGATGAAGTGCTGAAAATCCTTTGCAGGCGGCTTGTCAGAACAGGCGGTAGGCAGAAAAGGTCCAAAATGTCAGAGCAAGTTCAGGGGTCCGAATGTTCTCAAAAAGTTGTCAAGTGTGAAAATGACTCAAGACAACTCTCCCTTATATAGGCGAAGTGAGAAGGCGAAGGGTCACTTTCGAAATTCAAAATTTGGGCGGGAAAATCTCTCGGCCTTTCGCCGACTGACACCTGTAGCAGGCCGTCGCCTGTTACAGTGCGGCACCTGTCACAGGTAACACGTGACCAGTCACGTGCCACCTGTGAGGGGCAAATGATTAGGGGATTTTGCTCCCACCAATCGGAATGCGCCACGTGGGCCAATCAGGTCCTGCCAAGTGTCCCCCAGATGGAACTGTCAGGGCATGCCACGTGGCACACGCTTATTCGTCCACCTTGGACCTGTTATGTCATGACACGTGGCATACTTCATGCCTAATGGAGAAACCGGCCACCCAGGCCCAACTTCCGAGGGAAGCCCAATCAGCCCTAGGTTAACCTAAACCTAGGATTGGCACGTTTCCCAAGGTTATAAATACCTCCCTTAATCCTCATTAAGGAGGGATTACGGAAAAAACACATTGATTACACCCAGAGTTACAGTCTGATTACGCTAAAAACTCACATTAAACACTCTCACCTAGAGAGACCCACTCACTCTAATTTCCGCATTAATTACTCCTTAATCAAGTACTAACTTGACCGTTGGAGGCGGAGCTCCCACCACCAGGAGTCTCCGTTGTTTTGCAGGTACAGGCGTCCGGTTCCAGTCTCGGAATTGTAACTCTCCCGCAAGACATCAGAAAACCCCGAAACATGGTTGACTTTTAATTGATTCAATTTGATCTGTTGAATACATTTGACTTTCATTTGATTCAAAAAGATTTGTTTGAATGTGTTTGACTTTCATATGATTCAATTAGTATCGTTGAATGCATTCGACAATCATTTGATTCAAAAAGCTATGTTTGAATTTGTTTGACTTTCACTTGATTCAATTAGCTTTTTTGAACTCATTTGACTTTCTTTGGATTCAAAAAGCTTTGTTTGAATGTGTTTGAATTTCACTTGATTTAAATTAGCTTTGGTTGAATGTGGTTAACTTTCATTTGATTCAATTAGCTTTGTTTGAATGTGGTCGACTTTCATTTGATTCAATTCGGTTTGTTAGAATGCCATTGACTTTCGTTTGATTTAATTAGGTTTGTTAGAATGCCATTGACTTTCATTTGATTCAATTAGCTTTGTTGAATGCATATGACTTTCATTTGATTCAAAAAGCTTTGTTTGAATGTGTTTGACTTTCATTTGATTCAATTACCATCGTTGAACACATTTGACAGTCATTTGATTCAAAAAGCTTTGTTTGAATTACCTAGACTTTCACTTGATTCAATTAGCTTTTTTGAATGCATTTAAGTTTCATTTGATTTAAAAAGCTTTGTTTAAATGTAATTGACTTTCACTTGATTTAATTACTTTTTATTAATTGCATTTGACTTTCAGTTGATTCAAAAAGATTTGTTTGAATGTGCTTGACTTTCATATGATTCAATTAGCATCGTTGAACGGATTTGACAATCATTTGATTCAAAAAGCTTTGTTTGACTTTCACTTGATTCAAATCGCTATTTTGAATGCATTTGAATTTCATTTGATTGAAAAAGCTTTGTTTAAATGTGTTTGATTTTCATTTGATTAAATTAGCTTTGTTTGAATGTGATTAATTTTCATTTGAATCAATTAGCTTTGTTTAATGCATTTGACTTTAATTTAATTCAAAAAGCTTTGTTTGAATGTGTTTGACTTTAATTTGATTCAAATAGCTTTGTTTGAATGTTTTTGACTTTCACTTGATTTGAATACCTTTTTTGAATGCGTTTGACTTTCATTTGATTCAAATAGCATTTCTTGAATGTGTTTGACTTTCATTTGGTTCAAATAGCTTTGTTTAAATGTGTTTGACTTTCATTTGACTCAATTAGCTTTGCTTGAATGTGGTTAACTTTCAATTGAGTCAATTTGCTTTGTTGAATGCATTTGACTTTCATTTGATTCAAAATGTTTTTTTGACTGTCATATGATTCAATTAGCCTCGTTGAATGCATTTGACAATCATTTGATTCAAAAAGCTTTGTTTGAATTCTTTGGACTTTTACTTGATTCAATTAGCTTTTTTGAAAGCATTTGACTTTCATATGATTTAATTAGCTTTGTTTGAATGTTTTTGACTTTCATTTGATGCAATTAGCTTTGTCTGAATGTGTTTGACTTTCGTTTGATTTAATTACCTTTTTTGAATGCATTTGACTTTCATTTGATTCAGATAGCATTGTTTGAATGTGTTTGACTTTCATTTGATTCAAATAGCTTTGTTTGAATGTGTTTGCCTTCCGTTGGATTTAATTAGCTTTGTTTGAATGTGGTTGACTTTTAATTGATTCAATTTGATCTGTTGAATGCATTTGACTTTCATTTGATTCAAAAAGATTTGTTTGAATGTGTTTGACTTTCATATGATTCAATTAGTATCGTTGAATGCATTTGACAATCATTTGATTCAAAAAGCTATGTTTGAATTTGTTTGACTTTCACTTGATTCAATTAGCTTTTTTGAACTCATTTGACTTTCTTTGGATTCAAAAAGCTTTGTTTGAATGCGTTTGAATTTCACTTGATTTAAATTAGCTTTGTTTGAATGTGGTTAACTTTCATTTGATTCAATTAGCTTTGTTTGAATGTGGTTGACTTTCATTTGATTCAATTAGGTTTGTTAGAATGCCATTGACATTCGTTTGATTCAATTAGGTTTGTTAGAATGCCATTGACTTTCATTTGATTCAATTAGCTTTGTTGAATGCATATGACTTTCATTTGATTCAAAAAGCTTTGTTTGAATGTGTTTGACTTTCATTTGATTCAATTAGCATCGTTGAACGCATTTGACAGTCATTTGATTCAAAAAACTTTGTTTGAATTACCTAGACTTTCACTTGATTCAATTAGCTTTTTTGAATGCATTTAACTTTCATTTGATTTAAAAAGCTTTGTTTAAATGTAATTTACTTTCACTTAATTTAATTACTTTTTATTAATTGCATTTGACTTTCAGTTGATTCAAAAAGATTTGTTTGAATGTGCTTGACTTTCATATGATTCAATTAGCATCGTTGAACGGATTTGACAATCATTTGATTCAAAAAGCTTTGTTTGACTTTCACTTGATTCAAATCGCTATTTTGAATGCATTTGAATTTCATTTGATTGAAAAAGCTTTGTTTGAATGTGTTTGATTTTCATTTGATTAAATTAGCTTTGTTTGAATGTGATTAATTTTCATTTGAATCAATTAGCTTTGTTTAATGCATTTGACTTTAATTTAATTCAAAAAGCTTTGTTTGAATGTGTTTGACTTTAATTTGATTCAAATAGCTTTGTTTGAATGTTTTTGACTTTCACTTGATTTGAATACCTTTTTTGAATGCGTTTGACTTTCATTTGATTCAAATAGCATTTCTTGAATGTGTTTGACTTTCATTTGGTTCAAATAGCTTTGTTTAAATGTGTTTGACTTTCATTTGACTCAATTAGCTTTGCTTGAATGTGGTTAACTTTCAATTGAGTCAATTTGCTTTGTTGAATGCATTTGACTTTCATTTGATTCAAAATGTTTTTTTTGACTGTCATATGATTCAATTAGCCTCGTTGAATGCATTTGACAATCATTTGATTCAAAAAGCTTTGTTTGAATTCTTTGGACTTTTACTTGATTCAATTAGCTTTTTTTGAAAGCATTTGACTTTCATATGATTTAATTAGCTTTGTTTGAATGTTTTTTGACTTTCATTTGATGCAATTAGCTTTGTCTGAATGTGTTTGACTTTCGTTTGATTTAATTACCTTTTTTGAATGCATTTGACTTTCATTTGATTCAGATAGCATTGTTTGAATGTGTTTGACTTTCATTTGATTCAAATAGCTTTGTTTGAATGTGTTTGCCTTCCGTTGGATTTAATTAGCTTTGTTTGAATGTGGTTGACTTTTAATTGATTCAATTTGATCTGTTGAATGCATTTGACTTTCATTTGATTCAAAAAGATTTGTTTGAATGTGTTTGACTTTCATATGATTCAATTAGTATCGTTGAATGCATTTGACAATCATTTGATTCAAAAAGCTATGTTTGAATTTGTTTGACTTTCACTTGATTCAATTAGCTTTTTTGAACTCATTTGACTTTCTTTGGATTCAAAAAGCTTTGTTTGAATGCGTTTGAATTTCACTTGATTTAAATTAGCTTTGTTTGAATGTGGTTAACTTTCATTTGATTCAATTAGCTTTGTTTGAATGTGGTTGACTTTCATTTGATTCAATTAGGTTTGTTAGAATGCCATTGACATTCGTTTGATTCAATTAGGTTTGTTAGAATGCCATTGACTTTCATTTGATTCAATTAGCTTTGTTGAATGCATATGACTTTCATTTGATTCAAAAAGCTTTGTTTGAATGTGTTTGACTTTCATTTGATTCAATTAGCATCGTTGAACGCATTTGACAGTCATTTGATTCAAAAAACTTTGTTTGAATTACCTAGACTTTCACTTGATTCAATTAGCTTTTTTGAATGCATTTAACTTTCATTTGATTTAAAAAGCTTTGTTTAAATGTAATTTACTTTCACTTAATTTAATTACTTTTTTTTAATTGCATTTGACTTTCAGTTGATTCAAAAAGATTTATTTGAATGTGCTTGTCTTCCATATGATTCAATTAGCATCGTTGAACGGATTTGACAATCATTTGATTCAAAAAGCTTTGTTTGACTTTCACTTGATTTAAATCGCTATTTTGAATGCATTTGAATTTCATTTGATTGAAAAAGCTTTGTTTGAATGTGTTTGATTTTTATTTGATTAAATTAGCTTTGTTTGAATGTGATTGACTTTCATTTGAATCAATTAGCTTTGTTTAATGCATTTGACTTTCATTTAATTGAAAAACCTTTGTTTGAATGTGTTTGACTTTCACTAGATTAAATTAGCTTTTTTGAATGCATCTAACTTTTATTGAATTAAAAAAGCTTTGTCCGAATGTGTTTGACTTTCATTTGATGCAATTAATTACTCCTTAATCAAGTACTAACTTGACCGTTGGAGGCGGAGCTCCCACCACCAGGAGTCTTCGTTGTTTTGCAGGTACAGGCGTCCGGTTCCAGTCTCGGAATTGTAACTCTCCCGCAGGACATCAGAAAACCCCTAAACATGGTTGACTTTTAATTGATTCAATTTGATCTGTTGAATACATTTGACTTTCATTTGATTCAAAAATATTTGTTTGAATGTGTTTGACTTTCATATGATTCAATTAGTATCGTTGAATGCATTCGACAATCATTTGATTCAAAAAGCTATGTTTGAATTTGTTTGACTTTCACTTGATTCAATTAGCTTTTTTGAACTCATTTGACTTTCTTTGGATTCAAAAAGCTTTGTTTGAATGTGTTTGAATTTCACTTGATTTAAATTAGCTTTGTTTGAATGTGGTTAACTTTCATTTGATTCAATTAGCTTTGTTTGAATGTGGTCGACTTTCATTTGATTCAATTCGGTTTGTTAGAATGCCATTGACTTTCGTTTGATTTAATTAGGTTTGTTAGAATGCCATTGACTTTAATTTGATTCAATTAGCTTTGTTGAATGCATATGACTTTCATTTGATTCAAAAAGCTTTGTTTGAATGTGTTTCACTTTCATTTGATTCAATTAACATCGTTGAACACATTTGACAGTCATTTGATTCAAAAAGCTTTGTTTGAATTACCTAGACTTTCACTTGATTCAATTAGCTTTTTTGAATGCATTTAAGTTTTCATTTGATTTAAAAAGCTTTGTTTAAATGTAATTGACTTTCACTTGATTTAATTACTTTTTATTAATTGCATTTGACTTTCAGTTGATTCAAAAAGATTTGTTTGAATGTGCTTGACTTTCATATGATTCAATTAGCATCGTTGAACGGATTTGACAATCATTTGATTCAAAAAGCTTTGTTTGACTTTCACTTGATTCAAATCGCTATTTTGAATGCATTTGAATTTCATTTGATTGAAAAAGCTTTGTTTGAATGTGTTTGATTTTCATTTGATTAAATTAGCTTTGTTTGAATGTGATTGACTTTCATTTGAATCAATTAGCTTTGTTTAATGCATTTGACTTTCATTTAATTCAACAAGCTTTGTTTGAATGTGTTTGACTTTAATTTGATTCAAATAGCTTTGTTTGAATGATTTTGACTTTCACTTGATTTAAATACCTTTTTTGAATGCATTTGACTTTCATTTGATTCAAATAGCATTTCTTGAATGTGTTTGACTTTCATTTGGTTCAAATAGCTTTGTTTAAATGTGTTTGACTTTCATTTGATTCAATTAGCTTTGCTTGAATGTGGTTAACTTTCAATTGAGTCAATTTGCTTTGTTGAATGCATTTGACTTTCATTTGATTCAAAAAGTTTTGTTTGACTGTCATATGATTCAATTAGCCTCGTTGAATGCATTTGACAATCATTTGATTCAAAAAGCTTTGTTTGAATTCTTTGGACTTTTACTTGATTCAATTAGCTGTTTTGAAAGCATTTGACTTTCATATGAATTAATTAGCTTTGTTTGAATGTTTTTGACTTTCATTTGATGCAATTAGCTTTGTCTGAATGTGTTTGACTTTCGTTTGATTTAATTATCTTTTTTGAATGCATTTGACTTTCATTTAATTCGGATAGCATTGTTTGAATGTGCTTGACTTTCATTTGATTCAAAAAGATTTGTTTGAATGTGTTTGACTTTCATAAGATTCAATTAGTATCGTTGAATGCATTTGACAATCATTTGATTCAAAAAGCTATGTTTGAATTTGTTTGACTTTCACTTGATTCAATTAGCTTTTTTTGAACTCATTTGACTTACTTTGAATTCAAAAGCTTTGTTTGAATGTGTTTGAATTTCACTTGATTGAAATTAGCTTTGTTTGAATGTGGTTAACTTTCATTTGATTCAATTAGCTTTGTTTGAATGTGGTTGACTTTCATTTGATTCAATTAGGTTTGTTAGAATGCCATTGACTTTCGTTTGATTCAATTAGGTTTGTTACAATGCCATTGACTTTCATTTGATTCAATTTAGCTTTGTGGAATGCATATGACTTTCATTTGATTCAAAAAGCTTTGTTTGAATGAGTTTGACTTTCATTTGATTCAATTAGCATCGTTGAACGCATTTTGACAGTCATTTGATTCAAAAAACTTTGTTTGAATTACCTAGACTTTCACTTGATTCAATTAGCTTTTTTTGAATGCATTTAAGTTTTCATTTGATTTAAAAAGCTTTGTTTAAATGTAATTGACTTTCACTTGATTTAAGTACTTTTTTTTAATTGCATTTGACTTTCAGTTGATTCAAAAAGATTTGTTTGAATGTGCTTGACTTTCATATGATTCAATTAGCATCGTTGAACGGATTTGACAATCATTTGATTAAAAAAGCTTTGTTTGACTTTCACTTGATTCAAATCGCTATTTTGAATGCATTTGAATTTCATTTGATTGAAAAAGCTTTGTTTTGAATGTGTTTGATTTTCATTTGATTAAATTAGCTTTGTTTGAATGTGATTGACTTTCATTTGAATCAATTAGCTTTGTTTAATGCATTTGACTTTAATTTTATTCAAAAAGCTTTGTTTGAATGTTGTTTTGACTTTAATTTGATTCAAATAGCTTTGTTTGAATGTTTTTTGACTTTCACTTGATTTGAATACCTTTATTGAATGCGTTTGACTTTCATTTGATTCAAATAGCATTTCTTGAATGTGTTTGACTTTCATTTGGTTCAAATAGCTTTGTTTAAATGTGTTTGACTTTCATTTGATTCAATTTAGCTTTGCTTGAATGTGGTTAACTTTCAATTGAGTCAATTTGCTTTGTTGAATGCATTTGACTTTCATTTGATTCAAAAAGTTTTTTTGACTGTCATATGATTCAATTAGCCTCGTTTGAATGCATTTGACAATCATTTGATTTCAAAAAGCTTTGTTTGAATTTTTTGGACTTTTACTTGATTCAATTTAGCTTTTTTTGAAAGCATTTGACTTTCATATGATTTAATTAGCTTTGTTTGAGTGTTTTTGACTTTCATTTGATGCAATTAGCTTTGTCTGAATGTGTTTGACTTTCGTTTGATTTAATTACCTTTTTTGAATGCATTTGACTTTCATTTGATTCAGATAGCATTGTTTTTAATGTGTTTGACTTTCATTTGATTCAAATAGCTTTGTTTGAATTTGTTTGCCTTCCATTGGATTTAATTAGCTTTGTTTGAATGTGGTTGACTTTTAATTGATTCAATTTGATCTGTTGAATGCATTTGACTTTCATTTGATTCAAAAGATTTGTTTGAATGTGTTTGACTTTCATATGATTCAATTAGTATCGTTGAATGCATTTGACAATCATTTGATACAAAAGCTATGTTTGAATTTGTTTGACTTTCACTTGATTCAATTAGCTTTTTTGAACTCATTTGACTTTCTTTGGATTCAAAAAGCTTTGTTTGAATGCGTTTGAATTTTACTTGATTTAAATTAGCTTTGTTTAATGTGGTTAACTTTCATTTGATTCAATTAGCTTTGTTTGAATGTGGTTGACTTTCATTTGATTCAATTAGGTTTGTTAGAATGCCATTGATTTTCGTTTGATTCAATTAGGTTTGTTAGAATGCCATTGACTCTCATTTGATTCAATTAGCTTTGTTGAATGCATATGACTTTCATTTGATTCAAAAAGCTTTGTTTGAATGTGTTTGACTTTCATTTGATTCAATTAGCGTCGTTGAACGCATTTGACAGTCATTTGATTCAAAAAACTTTGTTTGAATTACCTAGACTTTCACTTGATTCAATTAGCTTTTTTGAATGCATTTAACTTTCATTTGATTTAAAAAGCTTTGTTTAAATGTAATTGACTTTCACTTAATTTAATTACTTTTTTTTAATTGCATTTGACTTTCAGTTGATTCAAAAAGATTTATTTGAATGTGCTTGACTTCCATATGATTCAATTAGCATCGTTGAACGGATTTGACAATCATTTGATTCAAAAAGCTTTGTTTGACTTTCACTTGATTTAAATCGCTATTTTGAATGCATTTGAATTTCATTTGATTGAAAAAGCTTTGTTTGAATGTGTTTGATTTTTATTTGATTAAATTAGCTTTGTTTGAATGTGATTGACTTTCATTTGAATCAATTAGCTTTGTTTAATGCATTTGACTTTCATTTATTAAAAAACCTTTGTTTGAATGTGTTGACTTTCACTAGATTAAATTAGCTTTTTTGAATGCATCTAACTTTTATTGAATTAAAAAAGCTTTGTCCGAATGTGTTTGACTTTCATTTGATGCAAATTAGCTTTGTTTGAATGTGTTTGACTTTCATTTGATTCAATAAGCTTTGTTGAATGCATTTAACTTTCATTTGATTTAAAAAGCTTTGTTTAAATGTGTTTGACTTTCACTTGATTTAATTACTTTTTTTTAATTACATATGACTTTCAGTTGATTCAAAAAGATTTGTTTGAATGTGCTTGACTTTCATATGATTCAATTAGCATCGTTGAACGGATTTGACAATCATTTGATTAAAAAAGCTTTGTTTGACTTTCACTAGATTTAAATCGCTATTTTGAATGCATTTGAATTTCATTTGATTGAAAAAGCTTTGTTTGAACGTGTTTGACTTTTATTTGATTAAATTAGCTTTGTTTGAATGTGATTGACTTTCATTTGAATCAATTAGCTTTGTTTAATGCATTTGACTTTCATTTAATTCAAAAAGCTTTGTTTGAATGTGTTTGACTTTAATTTGATTCAAATAGCTTTGTTTGAATGATTTTGACTTTCACTTGATTTAAATACCTTTTTT
>NW_018742350.1:0-22297 GCF_001683475.1 Chenopodium quinoa
AATAGCTTTGTTTGAATGTGTTTGACTTTCATATTATTCATTTGCTTTGTAGAATGTATTTGACTTTTATTTGATTTAATTAGCTTTGTTTGAATGTATTTGACTCTCATTTGATTCAAATAGCTTTATTTGAATGTGTTTGACTTTCATTTGATTCAAATTCCTTTGTTTGAATGTGTTCGACTTTCATTTGATTCAAATAGCTTTGTTTGAATGGGTTGTCTTTCATTTGATTCAACTAGCTTTTGTAGAATGTATTTGACTTTCATTTGATTAAAATAACTTTGTTTGAATGTGTTTGACTTTCATTTGATTCAAATAGCTTTGTTTGAATGTGTTTGACTTTCATTTGATTCAATTTGCTTTGTAGAATGTATTTGACTTTTATTTGATTGAATTAGCTTTGTAGAATGTATTTGACTTCCATTTGATTCAAATAGCTTTGTTTGAATGTTTTAGACTTTCATTTGATTCAAATAGTTTTGTAGAATGCATTTCACTTTCATTTGATTTAAATAACTATGTTTGAATGTGTTTGACTTTCATTTGATTCAAATAGCTTTTTTTGAATGTGTTTGACTTTCATTTGATTCAATTTGCTTTGTAGAATGTATTTGACTTTTATTTGATTTAATTAGCTTTGTAGAATGTATTTGACTTCCATTTGATTCAAATAGCTTTGTTTGAATGTTTTAGACTTTCATTTGATTCAAATAGTTTTGTAGAATGCATTTCACTTTCATTTGATTTAAATAACTATGTTTGAATGTGTTTGACTTTCATTTGATTCAAATAGTTTTGTTTGAATGTGTTTGACTTTCATTTGATTCAATTAGCTTCATAGAATGTATTTGACATTTATTTGATTTAAATAGCTTTGTTCGAATGTGTTTGACTTTCATTTGATTCATTTGCTTTGTAGAATGTATTTGACTTTTATTTGATTTAATTAGCTTTGTTTGAATGTATTTGACTCTCATTTTATTCAAATAGCTTTATTTGAATGTGTTTGACTTTCATTTGATTCAAATTCTTTGTTTGAATGTGTTCGACTTTCATTTGATTCAAATAGCTTTGTTTGAATGTGCTTGACTTTCATTCGATTCAACTAGCTTTGTAGAATGTATTTGACTTTCATTTGATTAAAATAGCTTTGTTTGTATGTGTTAGACTTTTTGATTCAAATAGCTTTTATTTGAATGTGTTTGACTTTCATTTAATACAATTAGCTTTGTAGAATGTATTTGACTTTCATTTGATTCAAATAGCTTTGTTTGAATGTGTTTGACTTTCATTTGATTCAATTTGCTTTGTAGAATGTATTTGACTTTTATTAGATTTAATTAGCTTTGTAGAATGTATTTGACTTCCATTTGATTCAAATAGCTTTGTTTGAATGTTTTAGACTTTTATTTGATTCAATAGTTTTGTAGAATGTATTTCACTTTCATTTGATTTAAATAACTATGTTTGAATGTGTTTGACTTTCATTTGATTCAAATAGCTTTGTTTGAATGTGTTTGACTTTCATTTGATTCAATTAGCTTTATAGAATGTATTTGACTTTCATTTATTTCAAATAGCTTTGTTTGAATGTGTTTGACTTTCATTTGATTCAGTTAGCTTTTGTAGATTGCATTTCACTTTCGTTTTATTTAAATAACTTTGTTTGAATGTGTTAGACTTTCATTTGATTCAAATAGCTTTATTTGAATGTGTTTGACTTTCATTTGATACAATTAGCTTTGTAGAATGTATTTGACTTTCATTTGTTTCAAATTCCTTTGTTTGAATGTGTTCGACTTTCATTTGATTCAAATAGCTTTTTTTGTGAATGTGCTTGACTTTTCATTTCGATTCAACTAGCTTTGTAGAATTGTATTTGATTTCATTTGATTAAAATAGCTTTTGTTTTTTTTGTATGGTGTTAGACTTTCATTTGATTCAAATAGCTTTATTTGAATGTGTTTGACTTTCATTTAATACAATTAGCTTTGTAGAATGTATTTGACTTTCATTTGATTCAAAATAGCTTTGTTTTGAATGTGTTTGACTTTCATTTTGATTTCAATTTGCTTTGTTAGAATGTATTTGACTTTTATTAGATTTTAATTAGCTTTGTAGAATGTATTTGACTTCCATTTGATTCAAATAGCTTTGTTTGAATTGTTTTTAGACTTTTATTTTGATTCAAATAGTTTTGTAGAATGTATTTCACTTTCATTTTGATTTAAATAACTATGTTTGAATGTGTTTGACTTTCATTTGATTCAAATAGCTTTGTTTGAATGTGTTTGACTTTCATTTGATTCAATTAGCTTTATATAGAATGTATTTGAACTTTCATTTGTTTCAAATAGCTTTGTTTGAATGTGTTTGACTTTCATTTGATTCAGTTAGCTTTGTAGATTGCATTTCACTTTCGTTTTATTTAAATAACTTTGTTTGAATGTGTTAGACTTTCATTTGATTCAAATAGCTTTATTTGAATGTGTTTGACTTTCATTTGATACAATTAGCTTTGTAGAATGTATTTGACTTTCATTTGTTTCAAATATCTTTGTTTGAATGTGTTTGACTTTCATTTGATTCAGTTAGCTTTGTAGAATGCATTTCAATTTCATTTTATTTAAATAACTTTGTTTGAATGTGTTAGACTTTCATTTGATTCATTTATCTTTGTTTGAATGTGTTTAACTTTCATTTGATTCAATTAGCTTTGTAGAATGTATTTGACTTTCATTTGTTTCAAATAGCTTTGTTTGAATGTGTTTGACTTTTATTTGATTCAGTTAGCTTTGTAGAATGCATTTCACTTTCGTTTTTATTTAAATAACTTTGTTTGAATGTGTTAGACTTTCATTTGATTCAAATAGCTTTATTTGAATGTGTTTGACTTTCATTTGATACAATTAGCTTTGTAGAATGTATTTGACTTTCATTTGATTTCAAATAGCTTTGTTTAATGTTTTTGACTTTCATTTGATTCTATTAGTTTTGTAGAATGCATTTCACTTTCATTTGATTTAAATAACTATGTTGGAATGTGTTTGACTTTCATTTGATTCAAAAAGCTTTGTTTGAATGTTTTTGACTTTCATTTGATTCAAATAGTTTTTGTAGAATGCATTTCACTTTCATTTGATTTAAATAACTATGTTTGAATGTGTTTGACTTTCATTTTGATTCAAATAGTTTTGTTTGAATGTGTTTGACTTTCATTTGATTCAATTAGCTTCATAGAATGTATTTGACATTTATTTGATTTAAATAGCTTTGTTTGAATGTGTTTGACTTTCATTTGATTCCATTTGCTTTGTAGAATGTATTTGACTTTTATTTGATTTAATTAGCTTTGTTTGAATGTATTTGACTCTCATTTTATTCAAATAGTTTTATTTGAATGTGTTTGACTTTCATTTGATACAAATTCCTTTGTTTGAATGTGTTCGACTTTCATTTGATTCAAATAGCTTTGTTTGAATGTGTTTGACTTTCATTTGATACAAATTCCTTTGTTTGAATGTGTTTGACTTTCATTTGATTCAATTTGCTTTGTAGAATGTATTTGACTTTTATTTGATTTAATTAGCTTTGTAGAATGTATTTGACTTCCATATGATTCAAATAGCTTTGTTTTGAATGTTTTTAGACTTTCATTTGATTCAAATAGTTTTGTAGAATGCATTTCACTTTCATTTGATTTAAATAACTATGTTTGAATGTGTTTGACTTTCATTTGATTCAAATAGCTTTGTTTGAATGTGTTTGACTTTCATTTGATTCAATTAGCTTTGTAGAATGTATTTTAATTTCATTTGATTCAAATAGCTTTGTAGAATGTGTTTGATTTTCATTTGATTCAAATAGCTTTGTTTGAATGTGTTTGACTTTCATTTGATTCCATTTGCTTTGTAGAATGTATTTGACTTTTATTTGATTTAATTAGCTTTGTTTGAATGTATTTGACTCTCATTTGATTCAAATAGCTTTATTTGAATGTGTTTGACTTTCATTTGATTCAAATTCCTTTGTTTGAATGTGTTCGACTTTCATTTGATTCAAATAGCTTTGTTTGAATGGCTTGTCTTTCATTTGATTCAACTAGCTTTGTAGAATGTATTTGACTTTCATTTGATTAAAATAACTTTGTTTGAATGTGTTTAACTTTCATTTGATTCAAATAGCTTTGTTTGAATGTGCTTGACTTTCATTTGATTCAATTTGCTTTGTAGAATGTATTTGACTTTTATTTGATTGAATTAGCTTTGTAGAATGTATTTGACTTCCATTTGATTCAAATAGCTTTGTTTGAATGTTTTAGACTTTCATTTGATTCAAATAGTTTTGTAGAATGCATTTCACTTTCATTTGATTTAAATAACTATGTTTGAATGTGTTTGACTTTCATTTGATTCAAATAGTTTTGTTTGAATGTGTTTGACTTTCATTTGATTCAATTAGCTTCATAGAATGTATTTGACATTTATTTGATTTAAATAGCTTTGTTCGAATGTGTTTGACTTTCATTTGATTCCATTTGCTTTGTAGAATGTATTTGACTTTTATTTGATTTAATTAGCTTTGTTTGAATGTATTTGACTCTCATTTTATTCAAATAGCTTTATTTGAATGTGTTTTACTTTCATTTGAATCAAATTCCTTTGTTTGAATGTGTTCGACTTTCATTTGATTCAAATAGCTTTGTTTGAATGTGCTTGACTTTCATTCGATTCAACTAGCTTTGTAGAGTGTATTTGACTTTCATTTGATTAAAATAGCTTTGTTTGAATGTGTTAGACTTTCATTTGATTCAAATAGCTTTATTTGAATGTGTTTGACTTTCATTTATTACAATTAGCTTTGTAGAATGTATTTGACTTTCATTTGATTCAAATAGCTTTGTTTGAATGTGTTTGACTTTCATTTGATTCAATTTGCTTTGTAGAATGTATTTGACTTTTATTTGATTTAATTAGCTTTGTAGAATGTATTTGACTTCCATTTGATTCAAATAGCTTTGTTTGAATGTTTTAGACTTTCATTTGATTCAAATAGTTTTGTAGAATGCATTTCACTTTCATTTGATTTATATAACTATGTTTGAATGTGTTTGACTTTCATTTGATTCAAATAGCTTTGTTTGAATGTGTTTGACTTTCATTTGATTCAATTAGCTTTGTAGAATGTATTTGACTTTCATTTGATTCAAATAGCTTTGTAGAATGTGTTTGACTTTCATTTGATTCAAATAGCTTTGTTTGAATGTGTTTGACTTTCATTTGATTCCATTTGCTTTGTAGAATGTATTTGACTTTTATTTGATTTAATTAGCTTTGTTTGAATGTATTTGACTCTCATTTGATTCAAATAGCTTTATTTGAATGTGTTTGACTTTCATTTGATTCAAATTCCTTTGTTTGAATGTGTTCGACTTTCATTTGATTCAAATAGCTTTGTTTGAATGGCTTGTCTTTCATTTGATTCAACTAGCTTTGTAGAATGTATTTGACTTTCATTTGATTAAAATAACTTTATTTTAATGTGTTAGACTTTTATTTGATTCAAATAGCTTTATTTCAATGTGTTTGACTTTCATTTAATACAATTAGCTTTGTAGAATGTATTTGACTTTCATTTGATTCAAATAGCTTTGTTTGAATGTGTTTGACTTTCATTTGATTCAATTTGCTTTGTAGAATGTATTTGACTTTTATTTGATTTAATTAGCTTTGTAGAATGTATTCGACTTCCATTTGATTCAAATACCTTTGTTTGTATGTTTTAGACTTTCATTTGATTCAAATAGTTTTGTAGAATGCATTTCAATTTCATTTGAATTAAATAACTATGTTTGAATGTGTTTGACTTTCATTTGATTCAAATAGCTTTGTTTGAATGTGTTTGACTTTCATTTGATTCAATTTGCTTTGTAGAATGTATTTGACTTTTATTTGATTTAATTAGCTTTGTAGAATGTATTTGACTTCCATTTGATTCAAATAGCTTTGTTTGAATATTTTAGACTTTCATTTGATTCAAATAGCTTTGTAGAATGCATTTCACTTTCATTTGATTTAAATAACTATGTTTGAATGTGTTTGACTTTCATTTGATTCAAATAGTTTTGTTTGAATGTGTTTGACTTTCATTTGATTTAATTAGCTTCATAGAATGTATTTGACATTTATTTGATTTAAATAGCTTTGTTCGAATGTGTTTGACTTTCATTTGATTCCATTTGCTTTGTAGAATGTATTTGACTTTTATTTGATTTAATTAGCTTTGTTTGAATGTATTTGACTCTCATTTTATTCAAATAGTTTTATTTGAATGTGTTTGACTTTCATTTGATTCAAATTCCTTTGTTTGAATGTGTTCGACTTTCATTTGATTCAAATAGCTTTGTTTGAATGTGTTTGACTTTCATTTGATACAATTCCTTTGTTTGAATGTGTTTGACTTTCTTTTGATTCAATTTGCTTTGTAGAATGTATTTGACTTCCATATGATTCAAATAGCTTTGTTTGAATGTTTTAGACTTTCATTTGATTCAAATAGTTTTGTAGAATGCATTTCACTTTCATTTGATTTAAATAACTATGTTTGAATGTGTTTGTCTTTCATTTGATTCAAATAGCTTTGTTTGAATGTGTTTGACTTTCATTTGATTCAATTAGCTTTGTAGAATGTATTTGAATTTCATTTGATTCAAATAGCTTTGTAGAATGTGTTTGACTTTCATTTGATTCAAATAGCTTTGTTTGAATATGTTTGACTTTCATTTGATTCCATTTGCTTTGTAGAATGTATTTGACTTTTATTTGATTTAATTAGCTTTGTTTGAATGTATTTGACTCTCATTTGATTCAAATAGCTTTATTTGAATGTGTTTGACTTTCATTTGATTCAAATTCCTTTGTTTGAATGTGTTCGACTTTCATTTGATTCAAATAGCTTTGTTTGAATGGCTTGTCTTTCATTTGATTCAACTAGCTTTGTAGAATGTATTTGACTTTCATTTGATAAAAATAACTTTGTTTGAATGTGTTTGACTTTCATTTGATTCAAATAGCTCTATTTGAATGTGTTTGACTTTCATTTGATTCAATTTGCTTTGTAGAATGTATTTGACTTTTATTTGATTTATTTAGCTTTGTAGAATGTATTTGACTTCCATTTGATTCAAATAGCTTTGTTTGAATGTTTTAGACTTTCATTTGATTCAAATAGTTTTGTAGAATGCATTTCACTTTCATTTGATTTAAATAACTATGTTTGAATGTGTTTGACTTTCATTTGATTCAAATAGTTTTGTTTGAATGTGTTTGACTTTCATTTGATTCAATTAGCTTCATAGAATGTATTTGACATTTATTTGATTTAAATAGCTTTGTTCGAATGTGTTTGACTTTCATTTGATTCCATTTGCTTTGTAGAATGTATTTGACTTTTATTTGATTTAATTAGCTTTGTTTGAATGTATTTGACTCTCATTTTATTCAAATAGCTTTATTTGAATGTGTTTGACTTTCATTTGATTCAAATTCCTTTGTTTGAATGTGTTCGACTTTCATTTGATTCAAATAGCTTTGTTTGAATGTGCTTGACTTTCATTCGATTCAACTAGCTTTGTAGAATGTATTTGACTTTCATTTGATTAAAATAGCTTTGTTTGAATGTGTTAGACTTTCATTTGATTCAAATAGCTTTATTTGAATGTGTTTGACTTTCATTTAATACAATTAGCTTTGTAGAATGTATTTGACTTTCATTTGATTCAAATAGCTTTGTTTGAATGTGTTTGACTTTCATTTGATTCAATTTGCTTTGTAGAATGTATTTGACTTTTATTTGATTTAATTAGCTTTGTAGAATGTATTTGACTTCCATTTGATTCAAATAGCTTTGTTTGAATGTTTTAGACTTTCATTTGATTCAAATAGTTTTGTAGAATGCATTTCACTTTCATTTGATTTAAATAACTATGTTTGAATGTGTTTGACTTTCATTTGATTCAAATAGCTTTGTTTGAATGTGTTTGACTTTCATTTGATTCAATTAGCTTTGTAGAATGTATTTGACTTTCATTTGATTCAAATAGCTTTGTAGAATGTGTTTGACTTTCATTTGATTCAAATAGCTTTGTTTGAATGTGTTTGACTTTCATTTGATTCCATTTGCTTTGTTGAATGTATTTGACTTTTATTTGATTTAATTAGCTTTGTTTGAATGTATTTGACTCTCATTTGATTCAAATAGCTTTATTTGAATGTGTTTGACTTTCATTTGATTCAAATTCTTTTGTTTGAATGTGTTCGACTTTCATTTGATTCAAATAGCTTTGTTTGAATGGCTTGTCTTTCATTTGATTCAACTAGCTTTGTAGAATGTATTTGACTTTCATTTGATTAAAATAACTTTGTTTGAATGTGTTAGACTTTTATTTGATTCAAATAGCTTTATTTGAATGTGTTTGACTTTCATTTAATACAATTAGCTTTGTAGAATGTATTTGACTTTCATTTGATTCAAATAGCTTTGTTTGAATGTGTTTGACTTTCATTTGATTCAATTTGCTTTGTAGAATGTATTTGACTTTTATTTGATTTAATTAGCTTTGTAGAATGTATTTGACATCCATTTGATTCAAATACCGTTGTTTGTATGTTTTAGACTTTCATTTGATTCAAATAGTTTTGTAGAATGCATTTCACTTTCATTTGATTTAAATAACTATGTTTGAATGTGTTTGACTTTCATTTGATTCAAATAGCTTTGTTTGAATGTGTTTGACTTTCATTTGATTCAATTTGCTTTGTAGAATGTATTTGACTTTTATTTGATTTAATTAGCTTTGTAGAATGTATTTGACTTCCATTTGATTCAAATAGCTTTGTTTGAATGTTTTAGACTTTCATTTGATTCAAATAGCTTTGTAGAATGCATTTCACTTTCATTTGATTTAAATAACTATGTTTGAATGTGTTTGACTTTCATTTGATTCAAATAGTTTTGTTTGAATGTGTTTGACTTTCATTTTATTCAATTAGCTTCATAGAATGTATTTGACATTTATTTGATTTTAATAGCTTTGTTCGAATGTGTTTGACTTTCATTTGATTCCATTTGCTTTGTAGAATGTATTTGACTTTTATTTGATTTAATTAGCTTTGTTTGAATGTATTTGACTCTCATTTTATTCAAATAGTTTTATTTGAATGTGTTTGACTTTCATTTGATTCAAATTCCTTTGTTTGAATGTGTTCGACTTTCATTTGATTCAAATAGCTTTGTTTGAATGTGTTTGACTTTCATTTGATACAAATTCCTTTGTTTGAATGTGTTTGACTTTAATTTGATTCAATTTGCTTTGTAGAATGTATTTGACTTTTATTTGATTTAATTAGCTTTGTAGAATGTATTTGACTTCCATTTGATTCAAATACCTTTGTTTGAATGTTTTAGACTTTCATTTGATTCAAATAGTTTTGTAGAATGCATTTCACTTTCATTTGATTTAAATAACTATGTTTGAATGTGTTTGACTTTCATTTGATTCAAATAGCTTTGTTTGAATGTGTTTGACTTTCATTTGATTCAATTTGCTTTGTAGAATGTATTTGACTTTTATTTGATTTAATTAGCTTTGTAGAATGTATTTGACTTCCATTTGATTCAAATAGCTTTGTTTGAATGTTTTAGACTTTCATTTGATTCAAATAGTTTTGTAGAATGCATTTCACTTTCATTTGATTTAAATAACTATGTTTGAATGTGTTTGACTTTCATTTGATTCAAATAGTTTTGTTTGAATGTGTTTGACTTTCATTTGATTCAATTTGCTTTGTAGAATGTATTTGACTTTTATTTGATTTAATTAGCTTTGTAGAATGTATTTGACTTCCATTTGATTCAAATAGCTTTGTTTGAATGTTTTAGACTTTCATTTGATTCAAATAGTTTTGTAGAATGCATTTCACTTTCATTTGATTTAAATAACTATGTTTGAATGTGTTTGACTTTCATTTGATTCAAATAGTTTTGTTTGAATGTGTTTGACTTTCATTTGATTCAATTAGCTTCATAGAATGTATTTGACTTTCATTTGATTCAAATAGCTTTGTTCGAATGTGTTTGACTTTCATTTGATTCCATTTGCTTTGTAGAATGTATTTGCCTTTCGTTTTATTTAAATATCTTAGTTTGAATGTGTTAGACTTTCATTTGATTCAAATAGCTTTATTTGAATGTGTTTGACTTTCATTTGATACAATTAGCTTTGTAGAATGTATTTGACTTTCATTTGTTTCAAATAGCTTTGTTTGAATGTGTTTGACTTTCATTTGATTCAGTTAGCTTTGTAGAATGCATTTCACTTTCATTTTATTTAAATAACTTTGTTTGAATGTGTTAGACTTTCATTTGATTCATTTATCTTTGTTTGAATGTGTTTAACTTTCATTTGATTCAATTAGCTTTGTAGAATGTATTTGACTTTCATTTGTTTCAAATAGCTTTGTTTGAATGTGTTTGACTTTCATTTGATTCAGTTAGCTTTGTAGAATGCATTTCACTTTCGTTTTATTTAAATAACTTTGTTTGAATGTGTTAGACTTTCATTTGATTCAAATAGCTTTATTTGAATGTGTTTGACTTTCATTTGATACAATTAGCTTTGTAGAATGTATTTGACTTTCATTTGATTCAAATAGCTTTGTTTGAATGTTTTTGACTTTCATTTGATTCTATTAGTTTTGTAGAATGCATTTCACTTTCATTTGATTTAAATAACTATGTTGGAATGTGTTTGACTTTCATTTGATTCAAATAGCTTTGTTTGAATGTTTTTGACTTTCATTTGATTCAAATAGTTTTGTAGAATGCATTTCACTTTCATTTGATTTAAATAACTATGTTTGAATGTGTTTGACTTTCATTTGATTCAAATAGTTTTGTTTGAATGTGTTTGACTTTCATTTGATTCAATTAGCTTCATAGAATGTATTTGACATTTATTTGATTTAAATAGCTTTGTTTGAATGTGTTTGACTTTCATTTGATTCCATTTGCTTTGTAGAATGTATTTGACTTTTATTTGATTTAATTAGCTTTGTTTGAATGTATTTGACTCTCATTTTATTCAAATAGTTTTATTTGAATGTGTTTGACTTTCATTTGATACAAATTCCTTTGTTTGAATGTGTTCGACTTTCATTTGATTCAAATAGCTTTGTTTGAATGTGTTTGACTTTCATTTGATACAAATTCCTTTGTTTGAATGTGTTTGACTTTCATTTGATTCAATTTGCTTTGTAGAATGTATTTGACTTTTATTTGATTTAATTAGCTTTGTAGAATGTATTTGACTTTCATTTGATTCAAATAGTTTTGTAGAATGCATTTCACTTTCATTTGATTTAAATAACTATGTTTGAATGTGTTTGACTTTCATTTGATTCAAATAGTTTTGTTTGAATGTGTTTGACTTTCATTTGATTCAATTTGCTTTGTAGAATGTATTTGACTTTTATTTGATTTAATTAGCTTTGTAGAATGTATTTGACTTCCATTTGATTCAAATAGCTTTGTTTGAATGTTTTAGACTTTCATTTGATTCAAATAGTTTTGTAGAATGCATTTCACTTTCATTTGATTTAAATAACTATGTTTGAATGTGTTTGACTTTCATTTGATTCAAATAGTTTTGTTTGAATGTGTTTGACTTTCATTTGATTCAATTAGCTTCATAGAATGTATTTGACTTTCATTTGATTCAAATAGCTTTGTTCGAATGTGTTTGACTTTCATTTGATTCCATTTGCTTTGTAGAATGTATTTGCCTTTCGTTTTATTTAAATATCTTAGTTTGAATGTGTTAGACTTTCATTTGATTCAAATAGCTTTATTTGAATGTGTTTGACTTTCATTTGATACAATTAGCTTTGTAGAATGTATTTGACTTTCATTTGTTTCAAATAGCTTTGTTTGAATGTGTTTGACTTTCATTTGATTCAGTTAGCTTTGTAGAATGCATTTCACTTTCATTTTATTTAAATAACTTTGTTTGAATGTGTTAGACTTTCATTTGATTCATTTATCTTTGTTTGAATGTGTTTAACTTTCATTTGATTCAATTAGCTTTGTAGAATGTATTTGACTTTCATTTGTTTCAAATAGCTTTGTTTGAATGTGTTTGACTTTCATTTGATTCAGTTAGCTTTGTAGAATGCATTTCACTTTCGTTTTATTTAAATAACTTTGTTTGAATGTGTTAGACTTTCATTTGATTCAAATAGCTTTATTTGAATGTGTTTGACTTTCATTTGATACAATTAGCTTTGTAGAATGTATTTGACTTTCATTTGATTCAAATAGCTTTGTTTGAATGTTTTTGACTTTCATTTGATTCTATTAGTTTTGTAGAATGCATTTCACTTTCATTTGATTTAAATAACTATGTTGGAATGTGTTTGACTTTCATTTGATTCAAATAGCTTTGTTTGAATGTTTTTGACTTTCATTTGATTCAAATAGTTTTGTAGAATGCATTTCACTTTCATTTGATTTAAATAACTATGTTTGAATGTGTTTGACTTTCATTTGATTCAAATAGTTTTGTTTGAATGTGTTTGACTTTCATTTGATTCAATTAGCTTCATAGAATGTATTTGACATTTATTTGATTTAAATAGCTTTGTTTGAATGTGTTTGACTTTCATTTGATTCCATTTGCTTTGTAGAATGTATTTGACTTTTATTTGATTTAATTAGCTTTGTTTGAATGTATTTGACTCTCATTTTATTCAAATAGTTTTATTTGAATGTGTTTGACTTTCATTTGATACAAATTCCTTTGTTTGAATGTGTTCGACTTTCATTTGATTCAAATAGCTTTGTTTGAATGTGTTTGACTTTCATTTGATACAAATTCCTTTGTTTGAATGTGTTTGACTTTCATTTGATTCAATTTGCTTTGTAGAATGTATTTGACTTTTATTTGATTTAATTAGCTTTGTAGAATGTATTTGACTTCCATTTGATTCAAATAGCTTTGTTTGAATGTTTTAGACTTTTATTTGATTTAAATAGTTTTGTAGAATGTATTTCACTTTCATTTCATTTAAATAACTATGTTTGAATGTGTTTTACTTTCATTTGATTCAAATAGCTTTGTTTAAAGGTGTTTGACTTTCATTTGATTCAATTAGCTTTATAGAATGTATTTGACTTTCATTTGTTTCAAATAGCTTTGTTTGAATGTGTTTGACTTTCATTTGATTCAGTTAGCTTTGTAGACTGCATTTCACTTTCGTTTTATTTAAATAACTTTGTTTGAATGTGTTAGACTTTCATTTGATTCAAATAGCTTTATTTGAATGTGTTTGACTTTCATTTGATTCAATTTGCTTTGTAGAATGTATTTGACTTTTATTTGATTTAATTAGCTTTGTTTGAATGTATTTGACTCTCATTTGATTCAAATAGCTTTATTTGAATGTGTTTGACTTTCATTTGATTCAAATTCCTTTGTTTGAATGTGTTCGACTTTCATTTGATTCAAATAGCTTTTTTTGAATGTGCTTGACTTTCATTTGATTCAACTAGCTTTGTAGAATGTATTTGACTTTCATTTGATTAAAATAGCTTTGTTTGAATGTGTTTGACTTTCATTTGATTCAGTTAGCTTTGTAGAATGCATTTCACTTTCATTTTATTTAAATAACTTTGTTTGAATGTGTTTGACTTTCATTTGATTCATTTAGCTTTGTTTGAATGTGTTTAACTTTCATTTGATTCAATTAGCTTTGTAGAATGTATTTGACTTTCATTTTATTTAAATAACTTTGTTTGAATGTGTTTGACTTTCATTTGATTCAAATAGTTTTGTTTGAATGTGTTTGACTTTCACTTGATTCAATTAGCTTTATAGAATGTATTTGACATTTATTTGATTTAAATAGCTTTGTTCGAATGTGTTTGACTTTCATTTGATTCAATTAGCTTTGTAGAATGTGTTTGACTTTCATTTGATTCAAATAGCTTTGTAGAATGTGTTTGACTTTCATTTGATTCAAATAGCTTTGTTTGAATGTGTTTGACTTTCATTTGATTCAATTTGCTTTGTAGAATGTATTTGACTTTTATTTGATTTAATTAGCTTTGTTTGAATGTATTTGACTCTCATTTGATTCAAATAGCTTTACTTGAATGTGTTTGACTTTCATTTGATTCAAATTCCTTTGTTTGAATGTGTTCGACTTTCATTTTATTCAAATAGCTTTGTTTGAATGTGCTTGACTTTCATTTGATTCAACTAGCTTTGTAGAATGTATTTGACTTTCATTTGATTAAAATAGCTTTGTTTGAATGTGTTAGACTTTCATTTGATTCAAATAGCTTTATTTGAATGTGTTTGACTTTCATTTAATACAATTAGCTTTGTAGAATGTATTTGACTTTCATTTGATTCAAATAGCTTTGTTTGAATGTGTTTGACTTTCATTTGATTCAAATAGCTTTATTTGAATGTGTTTGACTTTCATTTAATACAATTAGCTTTATAGAATGTATTTGACTTTCATTTGATTCAAATAGCTTTGTTTGAATGTGTTTGACTTTCATTTGATTCAATTAGTTTTGTAGAATGCATTTCACTTTCATTTGATTTAAATAACTATGTTTGAATGTGTTTGACTTTCATTTGATTCAAATAGCTTTGTTTGAATGTTTTTGACTTTCATTTGATTCAAATAGTTTTGTAGAATGTATTTCACTTTCATTTGATTTAAATAACTATGTTTGAATGTGTTTGACTTTCATTTGATTCAAATAGCTTTGTTTGAATGTGTTTGACTTTCATTTGATTCAATTAGCTTCATAGAATGTATTTGACATTTATTTGATTTAAATAGCTTTGTTCGAATGTGTTTGACTTTCATTTGATTCCATTTGCTTTGTAGAATGTATTTGACTTTTATTTGATTTAATTAGCTTTGTTTGAATGTATTTGACTCTCATTTGATTCAAATAGCTTTATTTGAATGTGTTTGACTTTCATTTGATTCAAATTCCTTTGTTTGAATGTGTTCGACTTTCATTTGATTCAAATAGCTTTGTAGAATGTATTTGACTTTCATTTTATTAAAATAGCTTTGTTTGATTGTGTTAGACTTTCATTTGATTCAAATAGCTTTATTTGAATGTGTTTGACTTTCATTTAATACAATTAGCTTTGTAGAATGTATTTGACTTTCATTTGATTCAAATAGCTTTGTTTGAATGTGTTTGACTTTCATTTGATTCAATTTGCTTTGTAGAATGTATTTGACTTTTATTTGATTTAATTAGCTTTGTAGAATGTATTTGACTTCCATTTGATTCAAATAGCTTTGTTTGAATGTTTTAGACTTTCATTTGATTCAAATAGTTTTGTAGAATGCATTTCACTTTCATTTTATTTAAATAACTATGTTTGAATGAGTTTGACTTTCATTTGATTCAAATAGTTTTGTTTGAATGTGTTTGACTTTCATTTGATTCAATTTGCTTTATAGAATGTATTTGACATTTATTTGATTTAAATAGCTTTGTTCGAATGTGTTTGACTTTCATTTGATTCAATTAGCTTTGTAGAATGTATTTGACTTTCATTTGATTCAAATAGCTTTGTAGAATGTGTTTGACTTTCATTTGATTCAAATAGCTTTGTTTGAATGTGTTTGACTTTCATTTGATTCAATTTGCTTTGTAGAATGTATTTGACTTTTATTTGATTTAATTAGCTTTGTTTGAATGTATTTGACTCTAATTTGATTCAAATAGCTTTATTTGAATGTGTTTGACTTTCATTTGATTCAAATTCCTTTGTTTGAATGTGTTCGACTTTCATTTGATTCAAATAGCTTTTTTGAATGTGCTTGACTTTCATTTGATTCAACTAGCTTTGTAGAATGTATTTGACTTTCATTTGATTAAAATAGCTTTGTTTGAATGTGTTTGACTTTCATTTGATTCAGTTAGCTTTGTAGAATGCATTTCACTTTCATTTTATTTAAATAACTTTGTTTGAATGTGTTTGACTTTCATTTGATTCATTTAGCTTTGTTTGAATGTGTTTAACTTTCATTTGATTCAATTAGCTTTGTAGAATGTATTTGACTTTCATTTTATTTAAATAACTTTGTTTGAATGTGTTTAACTTTCATTTGATTCAAATAGTTTTGTTTGAAGGTGTTTGACTTTCACTTGATTCAATTAGCTTTATAGAATGTATTTGACATTTATTTGATTTAAATAGCTTTGTTCGAATGTGTTTGACTTTCATTTGATTCAATTAGCTTTGTAGAATGTGTTTGACTTTCATTTGATTCAAATAGCTTTGTAGAATGTGTTTGACTTTCATTTGATTCAAATAGCTTTGTTTGAATGTGTTTGACTTTCATTTGATTCAATTTGCTTTGTAGAATGTATTTGACTTTTATTTGATTTAATTAGCTTTGTTTGAATGTATTTGACTCTCATTTGATTCAAATAGCTTTACTTGAATGTGTTTGACTTTCATTTGATTCAAATTCCTTTGTTTGAATGTGTTCGACTTTCATTTGATTCAAATAGCTTTGTTTGAATGTGCTTGACTTTCATTTGATTCAACTAGCTTTGTAGAATGTATTTGACTTTCATTTGATTAAAATAGCTTTGTTTGAATGTGTTAGACTTTCATTTGATTCAAATAGCTTTATTTGAATGTGTTTGACTTTCATTTGATTTAAATAGCTTTGTTTGAATATGTTTGACTTTCATTTGATTCAATTTGCTTTCTAGAATGTATATGACTTTTATTTTATTCAAATAGCTTTGTTGGAACGTGTTTAACTATCATTTGATTCAACTAGCTTTGTAGAATGTATTTGACTTTCATTTGATTAAAATAGCTTTGTTTGAATGTGTTAGACTTTCATTTGATTCAAATAGCTTTATTTGAATGTGTTTGACTTTCATTTAATACAATTAGCTTTGAAGAATGTATTTGACTTTCATTTGATTCAAATAGCTTTGTTTGAATTTGTTTGACTTTCATTTGATTCAATTTGCTTTGTAGAATGTATTTGACTTTTATTTGATTTAATTAGCTTTGTAGAATGTATTTGACTTCCATTTGATTCAAATAGCTTTGTTTGAATGTTGTAGACTTTCATTTGATTCAAATAGTTTTGTAGAATGCATTTCCCTTTCATTTGATTTAAATAACTATGTTTGAATGTGTTTGACTTTCATTTGATTCAAATAGCTTTGTTTGAAAGTGATTAACTTTCATTTGATTCAATTAGCTTTATAGAATGTATTTGACATTTATTTTGATTTAAATAGCTTTGTTCGAATGTGTTTGACTTTCATTTGAATCAATTAGCTTTGTAGAATGTATTTGACTTTCATTTGATTCAAATAGCTTTGTAGAATGTGTTTGACGTTCATTTGATTCAAATAGCTTTGTTTGAATGTGTTTGACTTTCATTTGATTCAATTTGCTTTGTAGAACGTATTTGACTTTTATTTGATTTAATTAGCTTTGTTTGAATGTATTTGACTCTCATTTGATTCAAATAGCTTTGTTTGAATGTATTTGACTCTCATTTGATTTAAATTTCTTTCTTTGAATGTGTTCGACTTTCATTTGAATCAAATAGCATTGTTTGAATGTGCTTGACTTTCATTTGATTCAACTAGCTTTGTAGAATGTATTTGACTTTCATTTGATTAAAATAGCTTTGTTTGAATGTGTTTGACTTTCATTTGATTCAAATAGCATTGTAGAATGTATTTGACTTTCATTTGATTTAAATAGCTTTGTTTGAATGTGTTTGACTTTCATTTGATTTAAATAGCTTTGTTTGAATATGTTTGACTTTCATTTGATTCAATTTGCTTTCTAGAATGTATATGACTTTTATTTTATTCAAATAGCTTTGTTGGAACGTGTTTAACTATCATTTGATTCAATTAGCTTTGTAGAATGTATTTGACTCTTATTTGATTTAATTTGCTTTGTTTGAATGTATTTGACTCTCATTTGATTCAAATAGCTTTGTAGAATGTATTTGACTTTCATTTGATTCAAATAGCTTTGTAGAATGTATTTGACTTTCATTTGATTCAAATAGCTTTGTATGAATGTGATTGACTTTCATTTTATTCAATTTGCTTTGTAGAATGTATTTGACTTTTATTTGATTTAATTAGCTTTGTAGAATGTATTTGACTTCCATTTGATTCAAATAGCTTTGTTTGAATGTTGTAGACTTTCATTTGATTCAAATAGTTTTGTAGAATGCATTTCCCTTTCATTTGATTTAAATAACTATGTTTGAATGTGTTTGACTTTCATTTGATTCAAATAGCTTTGTTTGAAAGTGATTAACTTTCATTTGATTCAATTAGCTTTATAGAATGTATTTGACATTTATTTGATTTAAATAGCTTTGTTCGAATGTGTTTGACTTTCATTTGATTCAATTAGCTTTGTAGAATGTATTTGACTTTCATTTGATTCAAATAGCTTTGTAGAATGTGTTTGACGTTCATTTGATTCAAATAGCTTTGTTTGAATGTGTTTGACTTTCATTTGATTCAATTTGCTTTGTAGAACGTATTTGACTTTTATTTGATTTAATTAGCTTTGTTTGAATGTATTTGACTCTCATTTGATTCAAATAGCTTTGTTTGAATGTATTTGACTCTCATTTGATTTAAATTTCTTTCTTTGAATGTGTTCGACTTTCATTTGATTCAAATAGCATTGTTTGAATGTGCTTGACTTTCATTTGATTCAACTAGCTTTGTAGAATGTATTTGACTTTCATTTGATTAAAATAGCTTTGTTTGAATGTGTTTGACTTTCATTTGATTCAAATAGCATTGTAGAATGTATTTGACTTTCATTTGATTTAAATAGCTTTGTTTGAATGTGTTTGACTTTCATTTGATTTAAATAGCTTTGTTTGAATATGTTTGACTTTCATTTGATTCAATTTGCTTTCTAGAATGTATATGACTTTTATTTTATTCAAATAGCTTTGTTGGAACGTGTTTAACTATCATTTGATTCAATTAGCTTTGTAGAATGTATTTGACTCTTATTTGATTTAATTTGCTTTGTTTGAATGTATTTGACTCTCATTTGATTCAAATAGCTTTGTAGAATGTATTTGACTTTCATTTGATTCAAATAGCTTTGTAGAATGTATTTGACTTTCATTTGATTCAAATAGCTTTGTATGAATGTGATTGACTTTCATTTTATTCAATTAGCTTTGTAGAATGTATTTTACATTCATTTGATTCAAAATAGCTTTGATTGAATGTGTTTGACTTTTATTTGATTCATTTAGCTTTGTTTGAATGTGTTTAACTTTCATTTGATTCAATTAGCTTTGTAGAATGTATTTGACTTTTATTTGTTTCAAATAGCTTTGTTTGAATGTGTTTGACTTTCATTTGATTCAGTTAGCTTTGTAGAATGCATTTCACTTTCTTTTTATTTAAATAACTTTGTTTGAATGTGTTTGACTTTCATTTGATTCATTTAGCTTTGTTTGAATGTGTTTAACTTTCATTTGATTCAATTTGCTTTGTAGAATGTATTTTACTTTCATTTGTTTCAAATAGCTTTGTTTTAATGTGTTTGACTTTCATTTCATTCAGTTAGCTTTGTAGAATGCATTTCACTTTCATTTTATTTAAATAACTTTGTTTGAATGTGTTAGACTTTCATTTGATTCAAATAGCTTTATTTGAATGTGTTTGACTTTCATTTGATACAATTAGCTTTGTAGAATGTATTTGACTTTCATTTGATTCAAATAGCTTTGTAGAATGTATTTGACTTTCATTTGATTCAAATAGCTTTGTTTGAATGTGATTGACTTTCATTTGATTCAATTAGCTTTGTAGAATGTATTTTACTTTCATTTGATTCAAATAGCTTTGATTGAATGTGTTTGACTTTCATTTTATTCAATTAGCTTTGTTTGAATGTGTTTGACATTCATATGTTTCAATTAGCTTCGTTTGAATGTGTTTGACTTTCATTTGATTCAGTTAGCTTTGTAGAATGCATTTCACTTTCATTTTATTTAAATAGCTTTGATTGAATGTGTTTGACTTTCATTTGATTCAATTAGCTTTGTTTGAATGTGTTTGACATTCATATGTTTCAATTAGCTTCGTTTGAATGTGTTTGACTTTCATTTGATTCATTTAGCTTTGTTTGAATGTGTTTAACTTTCATTTGATTCAATTAGCTTTGTAGAATGTATTTGACTTTCATTTGTTTCAAATAGCTTTGTTTGAATGTGTTTGACTTTCATTTGATTCAGTTAGCTTTGTAGAATGCATTTCACTTTCATTTTATTTAAATAACTTTATTTGAATGTGTTAGACTTTCATTTGATTCAAATAGCTTTATTTGAATGTGTTTGACTTTCATTTGATATAATTAGCTTTGTAGAATGTATTTGACTTCCATTTGATTCAAATAGCTTTGTTTGAATGTTTTTGACTTTCATTTGATTCAATTAGTTTTGTAGAATGAATTTCACTTTCATTTGATTTAAATAACTCTGTTTGAATGTGTTTGACTTTCATTTGATTCAAATAGCTTTGTTTGAATGTGTTTTGACTTTCATTTGATTCAATAAGCTCTATAGAATGTATATGACATTTATTTGATTTAAATAGCTTTGTTTGAATGTGTTTGACTTTCATTTGATTCAATTAGATTTGTAGAATGTATTTGACTTTCATTTGATTCAAATAGCTTTGTAGAATGTGTTTAACTTTCATTTGATTTAAAATAGCTTTGTTTGAATGTGTTTGACTTTTGATTTGATTCAATTTGCTTTGTAGAATGTATTTGACTTTTATTTGATTTAATTAGCTTTGTTTGAATGTATTTGACTGTCATTTGATTCAAATAGCTTTATTTGAATGTGTTTGACTTTCATTTGATTCAAATTCCTTTGTTTGAATGTGTTTTGACTTTCATTTAATTCAAATAGCTTTGTTTGAATGTGTTTGACTTTCATTTGATTCAACTAGCTTTGTAGAATATATTTGACTTTCATTTGATTAAAATAGCTTTGTTTGAATGTGTTTGACTTTCATTTAATTCAATTAGCTTTGTAGAATGTATATGACTTTCATTTGATTAAAATAGCGTTGTTTGAATGTGTTTTGACTTTCAGTTGATTCAATTAGCTTTGTAGAATGTATTTTGACTATCATTTGATTCAAATAGCTTTGTTTGAATGTGTTTGACTTTCATTTGATTCAATTTGCTTTGTAGAATGTATTTGACTTTCATTTGATTAAAATAGCTTTGTTTGAATGTGTTTGACTTTCATTTTATTCAATTAGCTTTGTAGAATGTATTTGACTTTTATTTGATTCAAATAGCTTTGTTTGAATGTGTTTGACTTTCATTTGATTCAAATAGCTTTGTAGAATGTGTTTGACTTTTATTTGATTCAAATAGCTTTGTTTAAATGTGTTTGACTTTCATTTGATTCAAATAGCTTTGTAGAATGTGTTTGACTTTCATTTGATTCAAATAGCTTTGTTTGAATGTGTTTGACTTTCATTTGATTCAAATAGCTTTGTAGAATGTGTTTGACTTTCATTTGAGTCAAATAGCTTTGTTTTGAATGTGATTGACTTTCATTTGATTCAATTAGCTTTGTAGAATGTATTTTACTTCCATTTGATTCAAATAGCTTTGATTGAATGTGTTTGACTTTCATTTGATTCAATTAGATTTGTTTGAATGTGTTTGATATTCATATGTTTTAATTAGCTTCGTTTGAATGTGTTTGACTTTCATTTGATTCATTTAGCTTTTGAATGTGTTTAACTTTCATTTGATTCAATTAGCTTTGTAGAATGTATTTGACTTTCATTTGTTTCAAATAGCTTTGTTTGAATGTGTTTGACTTTCATTTGATTCATTAGCTTTGTAGAATGCATTTCACTTTCATTTTATTTAATAACTTTGTTTGAATGTGTTTTGACTTTCATTTTGATTCAAATAGCTTTATTTGAATGTGTTTGACTTTCATTTGATTCAATTAGCTTTGTAGAATGTATTTGACTTTCATTTGATTCAAATAGCTTTGTTTGAATGTGTTTGACTTTCATTTGATTCAATTAGTTTTGTAGAATGCATTTCACTTTCATTTGATTTAAATAACTTTGTTTGAATGTGTTTGACTTTCATTTGATTCAAATAGCTTTGTTTGAATGT
>NW_018742351.1:0-21151 GCF_001683475.1 Chenopodium quinoa
TGTGTTTGACTTTCATTGTGTTCAAATAGCTTTGTTTAAATGTGTTTGACTTTCATTTGATTCAATTAGCTTTGCTTGAATGTGGTTAACTTTCAATTGAGTCAATTTGCTTTGTTGAATACATTTGACTTTCATTTGATTCAAAAAGTTTTGTTTGACTGTCATATGATTCAATTAGCCTCGTTGAATGCATTTGACAATCATTTGATTCAAAAGCTTTGTTTGAATTCTTTGGTCTTTTACTTGATTGACCAAGATGGTCAAGGGTCAACTATCCATGGTCAAGATGAGGAGGTTCAACACGGTGCTATTGAGCAAGGTGCTAAGGGATTATTCTTGTCTAAGTCATTCTTCAATCCTATGCACGGTTTTAGTCCAAAGAGTTTAACAAATGGTTACACTTCCCTTAGTGTAATTAATCTTGTTGAAGGTATCTAGTACATGAGCCGTTTTTTCCAAGCTTGAAGCCACGCATGATTTATGCATTTGGGAGTTACATTGGACTGATTTTGACAGCGTGATTCAAGGCTTGTGTTGGGCGTGAATTAAGGCATTAGTTGGCTGATTATTCTACCTCTTTACTTGGGGTTTACATGTACTTAATTAGAGAGTTGTTGCTAGAATAAAGGAGCTTGAATCAAGGGTTTAAATGGGAGGTTACAAGCGTGACTCAAGGGGTTGTTTGCATGTTTTTCTTGGACGTTGAAAATGCTGTTTGAAGACCTCATGATTGCTGAACGTTTTCTCCTTAATTTAAGCATAGTTTTAAGCTTAGTTGATTAGTTTTACTTTTGTTATGAGGGGTTAATTGGACAGTCATATGAGCCTTTTAATCACCTTATAATTAGCATTTTATCTTGTCTTTTAATTAGGCAAGTGATGGATGATCATTAAAATTGTAGAAGGGATCCTATGTTCCTTTATGTAACTTATACACTACTATAAATAGTGTACTATGCATGAATGAAAAGCATCCAGAAATTTGCTTAAACTTGTGTTTTGTTGATTAAACGTGACTTAGCAATTAGTCATTTTTAAGGTCCAAGTTTGATAACTCAAATTTGAAGAGTGCTAGTTTTGGTAGAGTGTTCCCAAACCTAGGAACTTGCGTAGTGAACGAGTGGGTTGAGTGTTCCCCATTCCTAACTACACCAAGCAAAGGGTGAGTGTTCCCCTTTGTTATATCCGAGACTAGGGTTGAGTGTTCCCCTATTCTCCCTTTCACTAATCACGATTTCACTAAGACCCCTTAAAACGTACTTTTGTAACAAGGTTCTCATCTTGCTTACACATCATTTGGCGCGTCAGGTAGGGGGTGTTTTCCTAAACATTTCCTAAGGGGTCGTATACCTACACACCATGGGAGAGAATCAAGACTTGAGGACAGCCTTGGAAGCTCTTAATCGATCCATTGCTAGTCAAGAAAGGTTGGCCGAAACCAATGCCAATCTACAAGGGAACCTTGCTGCCTTGATGGCAAGGCTCATGAACGAGCAAGATAGGAGATCAAGATGAAGACCCTCCACCTAGGAGGGAAGATAGGAGTCTCAAAGTGGACGTCCCTTCTTTTGATGGGACACTTGATCCAGAGAAGTACTTGGAATGGGAGAAATCCTTGGAAAGGTACTTTGAATACAAGGACATTCATGAGGATGTTCAACGTTTTAAGATTGCCAAAGTCAAGTTGAAGGGCTATGGTGATAGTTGGCTACAAGGAGAGCAGAGGGGACGTACCCTTAGGGGGAAAGCTCCTATCTCTACTTGGGGCAAACTCAAGAAACGGATGAAAGACCGTTTCATCCCCCACAATTACAAGCAAAGTCAATATGTGAAGTGGAGTACCTTGCAACAAAATGGGGACTCTGTGGAGGATTACATAAAAGAGTTTGATAGACTTGCTATTGTGTGTGAAGTAACCGAAAATGAAGAGCTCAAAATGGGGCGTTTCATATCTGGTTTGGACCAAGAATTACAAGACAAACTTGAAGGTTATACTAACCTCACGTTTGTTGAAGCTTGCAAGTTGGTGATTAAGTTCGATGCTAAGAGGAAGAAGAAGAAGCCTACTACCATTCCTCAATTGGCACGAAAACCTTCTTTTCCTACGAAGGAAGGTTCTTCCTTTAACAAACCAAGTAATCCACCAAAAAGGACACAAAGGACGTGAAGCTAGGTGACATTGTGTGTTACAAATGTGGAGGACGAGGTCATTACAAGAAGGATTGTCCTAATACTAGGGCGTTAACCATACAAGAGGTTAAGCTCATGGCCACTCAAAACATCAACTGGGATGAGTTTGAGGAGGGGGAAGAAGAAGTTGAAGATGATTGTGATGATTGCATTGCCGAGCCAGAGGAGAAGACTAGCCTCGTGATTAGGAGGGCCTTACAAGCACGTGTGGAAGAGGATGCTGCCCCCCAACGACAACACATTTTCATCACCCGTTGTAAAATTGGTGACGAGGTATGTGATTTGATTATTGATGGAGGAAGTGAGGCTAATACCGTGTCTAAGACCCTAGTATCTAAACTTGGTCTTACGACTACTAATCATCCACAACCTTACAAATTAAGTTGGTTAGATTCTAATGCTAGCACTGGGTTAGGAAGCAATGCATGGTTTCTTTTTGTATTGGTTCGTATTGTGATTCTATATTATGTGATGTTGTGTCTATGGATGCTTGTCATATTCTACTTGGTAGGCCTTGGCAAACTGATAAAAGATCTATACATGATGGGTATCACAACACGTATACCATAGTCCATGAAGGGAGAAAGAAAAAACTACACCCTTTTACACCCCCACGGTTTTCACCATCACAAACACCCCAAAAAGAAGTATCCTTGTTGTCTCTTAAAGGTTTGAAAGGGAGTTAGATGGTGAGGGAGAGTTGTTCATACTATACTCCAAAGAAACCCACGAAAATTTTGTTGCTCAAATCCTAAGTTAGCCCAATTGATTAAGGATTTTGAGGACGTTTTTTCCGAATGAATTACCTAAAGAACTACCACCCATACGTGGAATTGAGCATCAAATTCGATCTCATTCCGGAGCACCTTTGCCAAATAAGCCAGCCTATAGGTGTAACCCTTTAGAAACTAAGGAATTACAACGTCAAATTGAAGAGCTAATGGGGATGGGTTATGTGCGTGAGTCCATGAGTCCATGTGCCGTTCCTGCTTTGTTGGTCCTAAGAAAGATGGTACTTGGAGAATGTGTATTGATAGTAGAGCCGTTAATAACATTACTATCAAGTACAGGTTTCCAATTCCAAGGCTTGATGACATGCTTGATGAGTTAAGTGGTTCCAAGGTCTTCTCAAAGGTAGACTTGAAGAAGTGGGTATCATCAAATTCGCATGAGAGAAGGGGATGAATGGAAAACCGCGTTCAAGACAAAGCATGGGTTGTATGAGTGGCTCGTCATGCATTTGGCCTTACAAATGCCCCTAGCACGTTCATTGAGATTAATGAATGAGGTGCTAAGGCCATTTCTTGGCAAGTTCGTGGTAGTATACTTGGATGACATTCTCATTTATTCACGTGATGAAGAATCTCATTTTGATCATCTTTTCCAAGTATTTTCTGTTTTGAGGCAAGAAAAATTGTATGGGAAACTAGAAAAATGTGATTTTTTATTGTATGAAGTCATGTTTCTTGGTTACATAGTTTCAGGTGATGGCGTGAAGGTGGATCCTAGCAAAATTGAAGCAATTCAATCATGGCCTAGTCCAAGGACACTCACGGAAGTTCGTTCATTTCATGGACTTGCCTCCTTCTATAGAAGATTCATCAAGAATTTTTAGCACACTCATGTCTCCCATCACCGAGTGTACTAAGAAAGGCGTGTTTGAATGGACACCCCAAGCTCAAAGGGCATTTGAAGAAGTCAAGAAGAAGATGTGCAACACACCCATCTTAGCACTTCCGGATTTTTCCAAACCATTTGAGGTTGAATGTGACGCAAGTGGAAAGGGTATTGGTGCGTATTGATTCAAGGTGGGCGTCCCATTGCTTATTTAGTGAGAAGATGAGTCAAGGCAAGTTGAATTACTCCACCTATGATAAAGAGTTCTATGCTAATGGTAAGAGCTCTAGATCATTGGTCACATTACTTGAGGCCACAACCTTTCATATTGCATTCCGATCATGAATCCTTGAGGTTCATACATGGCCAAAAGAAGCTGAATGCAAGACATGCTAAATGGGTTGAATTCTTGCAAACCTTTAACTTTTCCTCTAAATACAAGAGTGGAAAGGCTAATGTTGTTGCGGATGCCTTATCTAGGAGACATAATTTGGCTTGGAGTTGTCGAAGCAAAGGTTCTTGTGTTTGATTTGATCAAAAGCATACTACAAGGAGGATGGCGATTTCAATGGAATAATACAGAAATGTGTCCATGGAGTATATGACTTATTTTCCTTACATGATGGCTTTCTTTTAAGGGAAATCGGTTATGCATTCCTAAGTGTCCAATTAGAAGCTTGTTGATTCATGAGGCTCATGGAGGAGGTCTAGCTGGTCACGTGGGAATTCAAAAAAACAATGGAGCTTCTTCAAGCTCACTTTTATTGGCCGAAAATGTTAGCCACGGTTCATCATGTGGTTAGTCGTTGTTCTACTTGTCAAAGGGCCAAGATGGTGTTTCACAAAGGTCTCTACAAGCCTTTGCCAGTTCCGGAAAGACCTTGGGAGGATGTGAGCATGGATTTCATTGTGGCTTTACCTAGAACTCAAAGGGGTAAAGATCAATCATGGTGGTTGTTGATCGGTTTTTCGAAAATGGCTCATTTCATTCCTTGTCACAAAACCGAAGATGCTATGAAAGTGGCTAAGTTATACTTTGAAGAAGTGGTTCGTTTTCATGGGGTGCCACGCACCATTGTGTCCGATCGTGATACAAAATTTCTTAGTCATTTTTGGAAATCAATATGGCGCTAATGGGAACAAAGCTGCTGTTTTCTACTTCACATCATCACAAACCGATGGGCAAACTGAAGTGGTGAATAGAATTCTGGGTTCGTTGCTTAGGACCTTGGTTAGTAAGAGTGCTAAGGATTGGGATGTCAAGCTAGCTCATGCCGAGTTTGCTTACAATCGGACTCCTAGTGCTACTACAAAGTACTCTCCTTTTGAAGTGGTATATGGTGTAAATCCTTATGTTCCTATTGATCTCATAGCTTTGCCACAAGACAAGTTCGTTCATGGTGGAGCTAAGGAGCAAGCCGAGTTCATGTTAAAGGTCCACAAGGAAGTACGGAAGAACATTGAGAAAGCAAATGAGGTCTACACGAAACAAGCCAACAAGAGGGTGAAAAACGTGAAGCAATTTGAAGTTGGTGACTTAGTGTGGATTTACATGAGAAAAGAGAGGTTTCCTATCAAAAGAAAGAACAAGCTTATGCCAAGAGCCGAAGGACCATTTGAAATCGTGGGAAAGATCAATGACAATGCATACAAGGTTGATTTGGGGGCCAATTTGGTGTCTCAAGCACATTCAACGTTGGGGACCTTGCTCCTTACTTTGATGATGACGAAATTGAGGGCAATTCCTTTTGAAGAAGGGGAAGATGACCAAGATGGTCAAGGGTCAACTATCCATGGTCAAGATGAGGAGGTTCAACACGGTGCTATTGAGCAAGGTGCTAAGGGATTATTCTTGTCTAAGTCATTCTTCAATCCTATGCACGGTTTTAGTCCAAAGAGTTTAACAAATGGTTACACTTCCCTTAGTGTAATTAATCTTGTTGAAGGTATCTAGTACATGAGCCGTTTTTCCAAGCTTGAAGCCACGCATGATTTATGCATTTGGGAGTTACATTGGACTGATTTTGACAGCGTGATTCAAGGCTTGTGTTGGGCGTGAATTAAGGCATTAGTTGGCTGATTATTCTACCTCTTTACTTGGGGTTTACATGTACTTAATTAGAGAGTTGTTGCTAGAATAAAGGAGCTTGAATCAAGGGTTTAAATGGGAGGTTACAAGCGTGACTCAAGGGGTTGTTTGCATGTTTTCTTGGACGTTGAAAATGCTGTTTGAAGACCTCATGATTGCTGAACGTTTTCTCCTTAATTTAAGCATAGTTTTAAGCTTAGTTGATTAGTTTTACTTTGTTGTTATGAGGGGTTAATTGGACAGTCATATGAGCCTTTTAATCACCTTATAATTAGCATTTTATCTTGTCTTTTAATTAGGCAAGTGATGGAATGATCATTAAAATTGTAGAAGGGGATCCTATGTTCCTTTATGTAACTTATACACTACTATAAATAGTGTACTATGCATGAATGAAAAGGCATCCAGAAATTTGCTTAAACACTTGTGTTTTGTTGATTAAACGTGACTTAGCAATTAGTCATTTTTAAGGTCCAAGTTTGATAACTCAAATTTGAAGAGTGCTAGTTTTGGTAGAGTGTTCCCAAACCTAGGAACTTGCGTAGTGAACGAGTGGGTTGAGTGTTCCCCATTCCTAACTACACCAAGCAAAGGTGAGTGTTCCCCTTTGTTATATCCGAGACTAGGGTTGAGTGTTCCCCTATTCTCCCTTTCACTAATCACGATTTCACTAAGACCCCTTAAAACGTACTTTTGTAACAAGGTTCTCATCTTGCTTACACATCATTGATTCAATTAGCTTTTTTCAAAGCATTCGACTTTCTTATGATTTATTTAGCTTTGTTTGAATGTTTTTGACTTTTATTTGATGCAATTAGCTTTGTCTGAATGTGTTTGACTTTTTTCGTTTGATTTAATTATCTTTTTTGAATGCATTTGACTTTCATTTGATTCAGATAGCATTGTTTGAATGTGTTTGACTTTCATTTGATTCAAATAGCTTTGTTTGAATGTGTTTGCCTTCCATTGGATTAAATTAGCTTTGTTTGAATGTGGTTGACTTTTAATTGATTCAATTTGATCAGTTGAATGCATTTGACTTTCATTTGATTCAAAAAGATTTGTTTGAATGTGTTTGACTTTCATATGATTCAATTAGTATCGTTGAATGCATTTGACAATCATTTGATTCAAAAAGCTATGTTTGAATTTGTTTGACTTTCACTTGATTCACTTAGCTTTTTTGAACTCATTTGACTTTCTTTGGATTCAAAAAGCTTTGTTTGAATGTGTTTGAATTTCACTTGATTTAAATTAGCTTTGTTTGAATGTGGTTAACTTTCATTTGATTCAATTAGCTTTGTTTGAATGTGGTTGACTTTCATTTGATTCAATTAGCTTTGTTTAATGCATTTGACTTTCATTTAATTCAAAAAGCTTTGTTTGAATGTGTTTGAATTTAATTTGATTCAAATAGCTTTGTTTGAATGATTTTGACTTTCACTTGATTTAAATACCTTTTTTGAATGCGTTTGACTTTCATCTTATTCAAATAGCATTTCTTGAATGTGTTTGACTTTCATTTGGTTCAAATAGTTTTGTTTAAATGTGTTTGACTTTCATTTGATTCAATTAGCTTTGCTTGAATGTGGTTAACTTTCAATTGAGTCAATTTGCTTTGTTGAATGCATTTGACTTTCATTTGATTCAAAAAGTTTTGTTTGACTGTCATATGATTTAATTAGCCTCGTTGAATGCATTTGACAATTATTTGATTCAAAAAGCTTTGTTTGAATTCTTTGGACTTTTACTTGATTCAATTAGCTTTATTCAAAGCATTTGACTTTCATATGATTTAATTAGCTTTGTTTGAATGTTTTTGACTTTCATTTGATGCAATTAGCTTTGTCTGAATGTGTTTGACTTTCGTTTGATTTAATTATCTTTTCTGAATGCATTTGACTTTCATTTGATTCAGATAGCATTGTTTGAATGTGTTTGACTTTCATTTGATTCTAATAGCTTTGTTTGAATGTGTTTGCCTTCCATTGGATTTAATTAGCTTTGTTTGAATGTGGTTGACTTTTAATTGATTCAATTTGATCTGTTGAATGCATTTGACTTTCATTTGATTCAAAAAGATTTGTTTGAATGTGTTTGACTTTCATATGATTCAATTAGTATCGTTGAATGCATTTGACAATCATTTGATTCAAAAAGCTATGTTTGAATTTGTTTGACTTTCACTTGATTCAATTAGCTTTTTTGAAATCATTTGACTTTCTTTTGATTCAAAAAGCTTTGTTTGAATGTGTTTGATTTTCACTTGATTTAATATGCTTTGTTTGAATGTGGTTAACTTTCATTTGATTCAATTAGCTTTGTTTGAATGTGGTTGACTTTCATTTGATTCAATTAGGTTTGTTAGAATGCCATTGACTTTCGTTTGATTTAATTAGGTTTGTTAAAATGCCATTGACTTTCATTTGATTTAATTAGCTTTGTTGAATGCATATGAATTTCATTTGATTCAAAAAGCTTTGTTTGAATGTGTTTGACTCTCATTTGATTCAATTAGCATCGTTGAACGCATTTGACAGTCATTTGATTCAAAAAGCTTTGTTTGAATTACCTAGACTTTCACTTGATTCAATTAGCTTTTTTGAATGGATTTAACTTTCATTTGATTTAAAAAGCTTTGTTTAAATGTGTTTGACTTTCACTTGATTTAATTACTTTTTTTTAATTGCATTTGACTTTCAGTTGATTCAAAAAGATTTGTTTGAATGTGCTTGACTTTCATATGATTCAATTAGCATCGTTGAATGGATTTGACAATCATTTGATTCAAAAAGTTTTGTTTGACTTTCACTTGATTTAAATCGCTATTTTGAATGCATTTGAATTTCATTTGATTGAAAAAGCTCTGTTTGAATGTGTTTGATTTTTATTTGATTAAATTAGCTTTGTTTGAATGTGATTGACTTTCATTTGAATCAATTAGCTTTGTTTAATGCATTTGACTTTCATTTAATTCAAAAAGCTTTGTTTGAATGTGTTTGACTTTAATTTGATTCAAATAGCTTTGTTTGAATAATTTTGACTTTCACTTGATTTAAATACCTTTTTTGAATGCGTTTGACTTTCATCTGATTCAAATAGCATTTCTTGAATGTGTTTGACTTTCATTTGGTTCAAATAGCTTTGTTTAAATGTGTTTGACTTTCATTTGATTCAATTAGCTTTGCTTGAATGTGGTTAACTTTCAATTGAGTCAATTTGCTTTGTTGAATGCATTTGACTTTCATTTGATTGAAAAAGTTTTGTTTGACTGTCATTTGATTAAATTAGCCTCGTTGAATGCATTTGACAATCATTTGATTCAAAAAGCTTTGTTTGAATTCTTTGGACTTTTACTTGATTCAATTAACTTTATCCAACACATTTGACTTTCATATGATTTAATTAGCTTTGTTTGAATGTTTTTGACTTTCATTTGATGCAATTAGCTTTGTCTGAATGTGTTTGACTTTCGTTTGATTTAATTATCTTTTTTGAATGCATTTGACTTTCATTTGATTTAGATAGCATTGTTTGAATGTGTTTGACTTTCATTTGATTCAAATAGCTTTGTTTGAATGTGTTTGCCTTCCATTGGATTTAATTAGCTTTGTTTGAATGTGGTTGACTTTTAATTGATTCAATTTGATCTGTTGAATGCATTTGACTTTCATTTGATTCAAAAAGATTTGTTTGAATGTGTTTGACTTTCATATGATTCAATTAGTATCGTTGAATGCATTTGACAATCATTTGATTCAAAAAGCTATGTTTGAATTTGTTTGACTTTCACTTGATTCAATTAGCTTTTTTGAAATCATTTGACTTTCTTTTGATTCAAAAAGCTTTGTTTGAATGTGTTTGATTTTCACTTGATTTAATATGCTTTGTTTGAATGTGGTTAACTTTCATTTGATTCAATTAGCTTTGTTTGAATGTGGTTGACTTTCATTTGATTCAATTAGGTTTGTTAGAATGCCATTGACTTGCGTTTGATTTAATTAGGTTTGTTAGAATGCCATTGACTTTCATTTGATTCAATTAGCTTTGTTGAATGGATATGACTTTCATTTGATTCAAAAAGCTTTGTTTGAATGTGTTTGACTCTCATTTGATTCAATTAGCATCGTTGAACGCATTTGACAGTCATTTGATTCAAAAAGCTTTGTTGGAATTACCTAGACTTTCACTTGATTCAATTAGCTTTTTTGAATGGATTTAACTTTCATTTGATTTAAAAAGCTTTGTTTAAATGTGTTTGACTTTCACTTGATTTAATTACTTTTTTTAATTGCATTTGACTTTCAGTTGATTCAAAAAGATTTGTTTGAATGTGCTTGACTTTCATATGATTCAATTAGCATCGTTGAATGGATTTGACAATCATTTGATTCAAAAAGCTTTGTTTGACTTTCACTTGATTCAAATCGCTATTTTGAATGCATTTGAATTTCATTTGATTGAAAAAGCTCTGTTTGAATGTGTTTGATTTTTATTTGATTAAATTAGCTTTGTTTGAATGTGATTGACTTTCATTTGAATCAATTAGCTTTGTTTAATGCATTTGACTTTCATTTAATTCAAAAAGCTTTGTTTGAATGTGTTTGACTTTAATTTGATTCAAATAGCTTTGTTTGAATGATTTTGACTTTCACTTGATTTAAATACCTTTTTTGAATGCGTTTGACTTTCATCTGATTCAAATAGCATTTCTTGAATGTGTTTGACTTTCATTTGGTTCAAATAGCTTTGTTTAAATGTGTTTGACTTTTATTTGAATCAATTAGCTTTGCTTGAATGTGGTTAACTTTAAATTGAGTCAATTTGCTTTGTTGAATGCATTTGACTTTCATTTGATTGAAAAAGTTTTGTTTGACTGTCATTTGATTCAATTAGCCTCGTTGAATGCATTTGACAATCATTTGATTCAAAAAGCTTTGTTTGAATTCTTTGGACTTTTAGTTGATTCAATTAGCTTTTTTGAAAGCATTTGACTTTCATATGATTTAATTAGCTTTGTTTGAATGTTTTTGACTTTCATTTGATGCAATTAGCTTTGTCTGAATGTGTTTGACTTTCGTTTGATTTAATTATCTTTTTTGAATGCATTTGACTTTCATTTGATTTAGATAGCATTGTTTGAATGTGTTTGACTTTCATTTGATTCAAATAGCTTCGTTTGAATGTGTTTGCCTTCCATTGGATTTAATTAGCTTTGTTTGAATGTGGTTGACTTTTAATTGATTCAATTTGATCTGTTGAATGCATTTGACTTTCATTTGATTCAAAAAGATTTGTTTGAATGTGTTTGACTTTCATATGATTCAATTAGTATCGTTGAATGCATTTGACAATCATTTGATTCAAAAAGCTATGTTTGAATTTGTTTGACTTTCACTTGATTCAATTAGCTTTTTTGAAATCATTTGACTTTCTTTTGATTCAAAAAGCTTTGTTTGAATGTGTTTGATTTTCACTTGATTTAATATGCTTTGTTTGAATGTGGTTAACTTTCATTTGATTCAATTAGCTTTGTTTGAATGTGGTTGACTTTCATTTGATTCAATTAGGTTTGTTAGAATGCCATTGACTTGCGTTTGATTTAATTAGGTTTGTTAGAATACCATTGACTTTCATTTGATTCAATTAGCTTTGTTGAATGCATATGACTTTCATTTGATTCAAAAAGCTTTGTTTGAATGTGTTTGACCCTCATTTGATTCAATTAGCATCGTTGAACGCATTTGACAGTCATTTGATTCAAAAAGCTTTGTTTGAATTACCTAGACTTTCACTTGATTCAATTAGCTTTTTTGAATGGATTTAACTTTCATTTGATTTAAAAAGCTTTGTTTAAATGTGTTTGACTTTCACTTGATTTAATTACTTTTTTTTAATTGCATTTGACTTTCAGTTGATTCAAAAAGATTTGTTTGAATGTGCTTGACTTTCATATGATTCAATTAGCATCGTTGAATGGATTTGACAATCATTTGATTCAAAAAGCTTTGTTTGACTTTCACTTGATTCAAATCGCTATTTTGAATGCATTTGAATTTCATTTGATTGAAAAAGCTCTGTTTGAATGTGTTTGATTTTTATTTGATTAAATTAGCTTTGTTTGAATGTGATTGACTTTCATTTGAATCAATTAGCTTTGTTTAATGCATTTGACTTTCATTTAATTCAAAAAGCTTTGTTTGAATGTGTTTGACTTTAATTTGATTCAAATAGCTTTGTTTGAATAATTTTGACTTTCACTTGATTTAAATACCTTTTTGAATGCGTTTGACTTTCATCTGATTCAAATAGCATTTCTTGAATGTGTTTGACTTTCATTTGGTTCAAATAGCTTTGTTTAAATGTGTTTGACTTTCATTTGATTCAATTAGCTTTGCTTGAATGTGGTTAACTTTCAATTGAGTCAATTTGCTTTGTTGAATGCATTTGACTTTCATTTGATTGAAAAAGTTTTGTTTGACTGTCATTTGATTAAATTAGCCTCGTTGAATGCATTTGACAATCATTTGATTCAAAAAGCTTTGTTTGAATTCTTTGGACTTTTACTTGATTCAATTAACTTTATCCAACACATTTGACTTTCATATGATTTAATTAGCTTTGTTTGAATGTTTTTGACTTTCATTTGATGCAATTAGCTTTGTCTGAATGTGTTTGACTTTCGTTTGATTTAATTATCTTTTTTGAATGCATTTGACTTTCATTTGATTTAGATAGCATTGTTTGAATGTGTTTGACTTTCATTTGATTCAAATAGCTTTGTTTGAATGTGTTTGCCTTCCATTGGATTTAATTAGCTTTGTTTGAATGTGGTTGACTTTTAATTGATTCAATTTGATCTGTTGAATGCATTTGACTTTCATTTGATTCAAAAAGATTTGTTTGAATGTGTTTGACTTTCATATGATTCAATTAGTATCGTTGAATGCATTTGACAATCATTTGATTCAAAAAGCTATGTTTGAATTTGTTTGACTTTCACTTGATTCAATTAGCTTTTTTGAAATCATTTGACTTTCTTTTGATTCAAAAAGCTTTGTTTGAATGTGTTTGATTTTCACTTGATTTAATATGCTTTGTTTGAATGTGGTTAACTTTCATTTGATTCAATTAGCTTTGTTTGAATGTGGTTGACTTTCATTTGATTCAATTAGGTTTGTTAGAATGCCATTGACTTTCGTTTGATTTAATTAGGTTTGTTAAAATGCCATTGACTTTCATTTGATTTAATTAGCTTTGTTGAATGCATATGAATTTCATTTGATTCAAAAAGCTTTGTTTGAATGTGTTTGACTCTCATTTGATTCAATTAGCATCGTTGAACGCATTTGACAGTCATTTGATTCAAAAAGCTTTGTTTGAATTACCTAGACTTTCACTTGATTCAATTAGCTTTTTTGAATGGATTTAACTTTCATTTGATTTAAAAAGCTTTGTTTAAATGTGTTTGACTTTCACTTGATTTAATTACTTTTTTTTAATTGCATTTGACTTTCAGTTGATTCAAAAAGATTTGTTTGAATGTGCTTGACTTTCATATGATTCAATTAGCATCGTTGAATGATTTGACAATCATTTGATTCAAAAAGTTTTGTTTGACTTTCACTTGATTTAAATCGCTATTTTGAATGCATTTGAATTTCATTTGATTGAAAAAGCTCTGTTTGAATGTGTTTGATTTTTATTTGATTAAATTAGCTTTGTTTGAATGTGATTGACTTTCATTTGAATCAATTAGCTTTGTTTAATGCATTTGACTTTCATTTAATTCAAAAAGCTTTGTTTGAATGTGTTTGACTTTAATTTGATTCAAATAGCTTTGTTTGAATGATTTTGACTTTCACTTGATTTAAATACCTTTTTTGAATGCGTTTGACTTTCATCTGATTCAAATAGCATTTCTTGAATGTGTTTGACTTTCATTTGGTTCAAATAGCTTTGTTTAAATGTGTTTGACTTTTATTTGAATCAATTAGCTTTGCTTGAATGTGGTTAACTTTAAATTGAGTCAATTTGCTTTGTTGAATGCATTTGACTTTCATTTGATTGAAAAAGTTTTGTTTGACTGTCATTTGATTCAATTAGCCTCGTTGAATGCATTTGACAATCATTTGATTCAAAAAGCTTTGTTTGAATTCTTTGGACTTTTAGTTGATTCAATTAGCTTTTTTTGAAAGCATTTGACTTTCATATGATTTTAATTAGCTTTGTTTGAATGTTTTTGACTTTCATTTGATGCAATTAGCTTTGTCTGAATGTGTTTGACTTTCGTTTGATTTAATTATCTTTTTTGAATGCATTTGACTTTCATTTGATTTAGATAGCATTGTTTGGAATGTGTTTGACTTTCATTTGATTCAAATAGCTTCGTTTGAATGTGTTTGCCTTCCATTGGATTTAATTAGCTTTGTTTGAATGTGGTTGACTTTTAATTGATTCAATTTGATCTGTTGAATGCATTTGACTTTCATTTGATTCAAAAAGATTTGTTTGAATGTGTTTGACTTTCATATGATTCAATTAGTATCGTTGAATGCATTTGACAATCATTTGATTCAAAAAGCTATGTTTGAATTTGTTTGACTTTCACTTGATTCAATTAGCTTTTTTGAAATCATTTGACTTTCTTTTGATTCAAAAAAGCTTTGTTTGAATGTGTTTGATTTTCACTTGATTTAATATGCTTTGTTTGAATGTGGTTAACTTTCATTTGATTCAATTAGCTTTGTTTGAATGTGGTTGACTTTCATTTGATTCAATTAGGTTTGTTAGAATGCCATTGACTTGCGTTTGATTTAATTAGGTTTGTTAGAATACCATTGACTTTCATTTGATTCAATTAGCTTTGTTGAATGCATATGACTTTCATTTGATTCAAAAAGCTTTGTTTGAATGTGTTTGACCCTCATTTGATTCAATTAGCATCGGTTGAACGCATTTGACAGTCATTTGATTCAAAAAGCTTTGTTTGAATTACCTAGACTTTCACTTGATTCAATTAGCTTTTTTGAATGGATTTAACTTTCATTTGATTTAAAAAGCTTTGTTTAAATGTGTTTGACTTTCACTTGATTTAATTACTTTTTTTTTAATTGCATTTGACTTTCAGTTGATTCAAAAAGATTTGTTTGAATGTGCTTGACTTTCATATGATTCAATTAGCATCGTTGAATGGATTTGACAATCATTTGATTCAAAAAGCTTTGTTTGACTTTCACTTGATTCAAAATCGCTATTTTGAATGCATTTGAATTTCATTTGATTGAAAAAGCTTTGTTTGAATGTGTTTGAATTTCACTTGATTTAAATTAGCTTTGTTTGAATGTGATTGACTTTCATTTGATTCAATTAGCTTTGTTTAATGCATTTGACTTTCATTTAATTCAAAAAGCTTTGTTTGAATGTGTTTGAATTTAATTTGATTCAAATAGCTTTGTTTGAATGATTTTGACTTTCACTTGATTTAAATACCTTTTTTGAATGCGTTTGACTTTCATCTTATTCAAATAGCATTTCTTGAATGTGTTTGACTTTCATTTGGTTCAAATAGTTTTGTTTAAATGTGTTTGACTTTCATTTGATTCAATTAGCTTTGCTTGAATGTGGTTAACTTTCAATTGAGTCAATTTGCTTTGTGAATGCATTTGACTTTCATTTGATTCAAAAAGTTTTGTTTGACTGTCATATGATTTAATTAGCCTCGTTGAATGCATTTGACAATTATTTGATTCAAAAAGCTTTGTTTGAATTCTTTGGACTTTTACTTGATTCAATTAGCTTTATTCAAAGCATTTGACTTTCATATGATTTAATTAGCTTTGTTTGAATGTTTTTGACTTTCATTTGATGCAATTAGCTTTGTCTGAATGTGTTTGACTTTCGTTTGATTTAATTATCTTTTCTGAATGCATTTGACTTTCATTTGATTCAGATAGCATTGTTTGAATGTGTTTGACTTTCATTTGATTCTAATAGCTTTGTTTGAATGTGTTTGCCTTCCATTGGATTTAATTAGCTTTGTTTGAATGTGGTTGACTTTTAATTGATTCAATTTGATCTGTTGAATGCATTTGACTTTCATTTGATTCAAAAAGATTTGTTTGAATGTGTTTGACTTTCATATGATTCAATTAGTATCGTTGAATGCATTTGACAATCATTTGATTCAAAAAGCTATGTTTGAATTTGTTTGACTTTCACTGATTCAATTAGCTTTGTTTGAATGTTTTTGACTTTTATTTGATGCAATTAGCTTTGTCTGAATGTGTTTGACTTTCGTTTGATTTAATTATCTTTTTTGAATGCATTTGACTTTCATTTGATTCAGATAGCATTGTTTGAATGTGTTTGACTTTCATTTGATTCAAATAGCTTTGTTTGAATGTGTTTGCCTTCCATTGGATTAAATTAGCTTTGTTTGAATGTGGTTGACTTTTAATTGAATCAATTTGATCAGTTGAATGCATTTGACTTTCATTTGATTCAAAAAGATTTGTTTGAATGTGTTTAACTTTCATATGATTCAATTAGTATCGTTGAATGCATTTGACAATCATTTGATTCAAAAAGCTATGTTTGAATTTGTTTGACTTTCACTTGATTCACTTAGCTTTTTTGAACTCATTTGACTTTCTTTGGATTCAAAAAGCTTTGTTTGAATGTGTTTGAATTTCACTTGATTTAAATTAGCTTCGTTTGAATGTGGTTAACTTTCATTTGATTCAATTAGCTTTGTTTGAATGTGGTTGACTTTCATTTGATTCAATTAGGTTTGTTAGAATGCCATTGACTTTCGTTTGATTTAATTAGGTTTGTTAAAATGCCATTGACTTTCATTTGATTCAATTAGCTTTGTTTAATGCATTTGACTTTCATTTAATTCAAAAAGCTTTGTTTGAATGTGTTTGACTTTAATTTGATTCAAATAGCTTTGTTTGAATGATTTTGACTTTCACTTGATTTAAATACCTTTTTTGAATGCGTTTGACTCAAATAGCATTTCTTGAATGTGTTTGACTTTCATTTGGTTCAAATAGTTTTGTTTAAATGTGTTTGACTTTCATTTGATTCAATTAGCTTTGCTTGAATGTGGTTAACTTTCAATTGAGTCAATTTGCTTTGTTGAATGCATTTGACTTTCATTTGATTCAAAAAGTTTTGTTTGACTGTCATATGATTTAATTAGCCTCGTTGAATGCATTTGACAATCATTTGATTCAAAAAAGCTTTGTTTGAATTCTTTGGACTTTTACTTGATTAAATTAGCTTTATTCAAAGCATTTGACTTTCATATGATTTAATTATCTTTGTTTGAATGTTTTTGACTTTCATTTGATGCAATTAGCTTTGTCTGAATGTGTTTGACTTTCGTTTGATTTAATTATCTTTTCTGAATGCATTTGACTTTCATTTGATTCAGATAGCATTGTTTGAATGTGTTTGACTTTCATTTGATTCTAATAGCTTTGTTTGAATGTGTTTGACTTTTAATTGATTCAATTTGATCTGTTGAATGCATTTGACTTTCATTTGATTCAAAAAGATTTGTTTGAATGTGTTTTGACTTTCATATGATTCAATTAGTATCGTTGAATGCATTTGACAATCATTTGATTCAAAAAGCTATGTTTGAATTTGTTTGACTTTCACATGATTCAATTAGCTTTTTTGAAATCATTTGACTTTCTTTTGATTCAAAAAGCTTTGTTTGAATGTGTTTGATTTTCACTTGATTTAATATGCTTTTGTTTGAATGTGGTTAACTTTCATTTGATTCAATTAGCTTTGTTTGAATATGGTTGACTTTCATTTGATTCAATTAGGTTGTTAGAATGCCATTGACTTTCGTTTGATTAATTAGGTTTGTTAAAATGCCATTGACTTTCATTTGATTCAATTAGCTTTTTGAATGCATATGACTGTCATTTGATTCAAAAGCTTTGTTTGAATTGTGTTTGAATTTCACTTGATTTAAATTAGCTTTGTTTGAATGTGGTTAACTTTCATTTGATTCAATTAGCTTTGTTTGAATGTGGTTGACTTTCATTTGATTCAATTAGCTTTGTTTAATGCATTTGACTTTCATTTAATTCAAAAAGCTTTGTTTGAATGTGTTTGACATTAATTTGATTCAAATAGTTTTTTTTGAATGATTTTGACTTTCACTTGATTTAAATACCTTTTTTGAATGCGTTTGACTTTCATCTTATTCAAATAGCATTCTTGAATGTGTTTGACTTTCAATTGGTTCAAATAGCTTTGTTTAAATGTGTTTGACTTTCATTTGATTCAATTAGCTTTGCTTGAATGTGGTTAACTTTCAATTGAGCTAATTTGCTTTGTTGAATGCATTTGACTTTCATTTGATTCAAAAAGTTTTGTTTGACTGTCATTTGATTCAATTAGCCTCGTTGAATGCATTTGACAATCATTTGATTCAAAAAGCTTTGTTTGAATTCTTTGGACTTTTAGTTGATTCAATTAGCTTTTTTGAAAAGCATTTGACTTTCATATGATTTAATTAGCTTTGTTTGAATGTTTTTTTGACTTTCATTTGATGCAATTAGCTTTGTCTGAATGTGTTTGATTTTCGTTTGATTTAATTATCTTTTTTGAATGCATTTGACTTTCATTTGATTCAGATAGCATTGTTTGAATGTGTTTGACTTTCATTTGATTCTAATAGCTTTGTTTGAATGTGTTTGCCTTCCATTGGATTTAATTAGCTTTGTTTGAATGTGGTTGACTTTTAATTGATTCAATTTGATCTGTTGAATGCATTTGACTTTCATTTGATTCAAAAATATTTGTTTGAATGTGTTTGACTTTCATATGATTCAATTAGTATCGTTGAATGCATTTGACAATCATTTGATTCAAAAAGCTATGTTTGAATTTGTTTGACTTTCACTTGATTCAATTAGCTTTTTTGAAATCATTTGACTTTCTTTTGATTCAAAAAGCTTTGTTTGAATGTGTTTGATTTTCACTTGATTTAATATGCTTTCTTTGAATGTGGTTAACTTTCATTTGATTCAATTAGCTTTGTTTGAATGTGGTTGACTTTCATTTGATTCAATTAGGTTTGTTAGAATGCCATTCACTTTCGTTTGAATTAATTAGGTTTGTTAAAATGCCATTGACTTTTCATTTGATTCAATTAGCTTTGTTGAATGCATATGACTTTCATTTGATTTCAAAAAGCTTCGTTTGAATGTGTTTGACTCTCATTTGATTCAATTAGCATCGTTGAACGCATTTGACAGTCATTTGATTCAAAAAGCTTTGTTTGAATTACCTAGACTTTCACTTGATTCAATTAGCTTTTTTGAATGGATTTAACTTTCATTTGATTTAAAAAGCTTTGTTTTAAATGTGTTTGACTTTCACTAGATTTAATTACTTTTTTTAATTGCATTTGACTTTCAGTTGATTCAAAAAGATTTGTTTGAATGTGCTTGACTTTCATATGATTCAATTAGCATCGTTGAATGGATTTGACAATCATTTGATTCAAAAAAGCTTTGTTTGACTTTGACTTGATTCAAATCGCTATTTTGAATGCATTTGAATTTCATTTGATTGAAAAAGCTTTGTTTGAATGTGTTTGATTTTTTATTTGATTAAATTAGCTTTGTTTGAATGTGATTGACTTTCATTTGAATCAATTAGCTTTGTTTAATGCATTTGACTTTCATTTAATTCAACAAGCTTTGTTTTAATGTGTTTGACTTTAATTTGATTCAAATAGCTTTGTTTTAATGATTTTGAATTTCACTTGATTTAAATAACTTTTTTGAATGTGTTTTGACTTTCATTTGATTCAAATAGCATTTCTTGAATGTGTTTGACTTTCATTTGGTTCAATTATCTTTTTTGAATGCATTTGACTTTCATTTGATTCAGATAACATTGTTTGAATGTGTTTGACTTTCATTTGATTCAAATAGCTTTGTTTGAATGTGTTTGCCTTCCATTGGATTAAATTAGCTTTGTTTGAATGTGGTTGACTTTTAATTGATTCAATTTGATCAGTTGAATGCATTTGACTTTCATTTGATTCAAAAAGATTTGTTTGAATGTGTTTGACTTTCATATGATTCAATTAGTATCGTTGAATGCATTTGACAATCATTTGATTCAAAAAGCTATGTTTGAATTTGTTTGACTTTCACTTGATTCAATTAGCTTTTTTTGAACTCATTTGACTTTCTTTGGATTCAAAAAGCTTTGTTTTAATGTGTTTGAATTTCACTTGATTTAAATTAGCTTTGTTTGAATGTGGTTAACTTTCATTTGATTCAATTAGCTTTGTTTGAATGTGGTTGACTTTCATTTGATTCAATTAGCTTTGTTTAATGCATTTGACTTTCATTTAATTCAAAAGCTTTGTTTGAATGTGTTTGACTTTAATTTGATTCAAATAGCTTTGTTTGAATGATTTTGACTTTCACTTGATTTAAATACTTTTTTAATGCGTTTGACTTTCATCTTATTCAATAGCATTTCTTGAATGTGTTTGACTTTCATTTGGTTCAAATAGCTTTGTTTAAATGTGTTTGACTTTCATTTGATTCAATTAGCTTTGCTTGAATGTGGTTAACTTTCAATTGAGTCAATTTGCTTTGTTGAATGCATTTGACTTTCATTTGATTCAAAAAGTTTGTTTGACTGTCATATGATTTAATTAGCCTCGTTGAATACATTTGACAATCATTTGATTCAAAAAGCTTTGTTTGAATTCTTTGGACTTTTACTTGATTCAATTAGCTTTTTCAAAGCATTTGACTTTCATATGATTTAATTAGCTTTGTTTGAATGTTTTTGACTTTCCTTTGATGCAAGTAGCTTTGTCTGAATGTGTTTGACTTTCGTTTGATTTAATTATCTTTTTTTGAATGCATTTGACTTTCATTTGATTCAGATAACATTTATTTGAATGTGTTTGACTTTCATTTGATTAAATAGCTTTGTTTGAATGTGTTTGCCTTCCATTGGATTAATTTGCTTTGTTTGAATGTGGTTGACTTTTAATTGATTCAATTTGATCAGTTGAATGCATTTGACTTTCATTTGATTCAAAAAGATTTGTTTGAATGTGTTTGACTTTCATATGATTCAATTAGTATCGTTGAATGCATTTGACAATCATTTGATTCAAAAAGCTATGTTGAATTTGTTTGACTTTCACTTGATTCAATTAGCTTTTTTTGAATCATTTGACTTTATTCAAAA